>NC_143394.1:25882661-26186935 GCF_980474605.1 Leiobunum rupestre | reverse complement strand
CCCGCCTTAAATTTCCAGTTCCCACCAATAATAAGAGTGATCTCGGCTAATGACGAAAAGCGAGAGTTGGAAAGAGATAAATTTTTCCACTTTCACAATTGAGTGAGAGTGAAGCGTGATACCGGTGCTATCCCAACCAGTAGATTATTTTTATTTTTATTTTAATTATTACAAATGTTATTGCATTAAACAAATTTCAATATCAATAGAACAAAAAACAACTTTAGACCCAAAACGTTATTAAATTACCAAAGCAACAAAATGAGAAATATAAAATACAAAATTTAAAATTATTAGAACGCTCACGAAACGTAAAATATACGAGCAAGAAACTGTTTTGTAGAGAAAAACCAACCCATTGTATTATAGGTCTTAAACAATCAAATTTATATGGAAAAACAAAAGTTAAAGCGAAAACCAAAACTATAAGTGAAAGCACTAATAAAAAAACTGCGTGGGCTCATGACGACAACCCAACGAAGCCGATAAAAATCAATTCAAATAAAAAATCGTAGACATGAATTATCCCCCACATTATCAACAAACAAGAAAAATAACCAATAGAAAAATATATAATAATAACCCAACTAAGTAACAAGTTAATGAAAATACTTAGGAATCAAGAAAAAGTCAATCTAAATACACACAGTAATAAACATTGTATTAACAGAAATATGCAATAAAAAAATTATTATAATAACCCAATCAAACAACAAGGTAATTCATATACTTGGGAATCCAGAAAATGTAATGAAAATTGTAATAGAAACCAGTTGGCAAGCCAAAATATACCTCTCCTCGGAAGCCTTGTCCCTAGCGGTATTAATTTTTCGAGATGACTCTTAAAGATATATCTTCGCAATTCCGAGTTATTTACTAAAAATGTAATCCCGGTTCAATCCCGCCCGGTATAAAAATTTAATTATAATTAAAATAATTGAGACGAAACAACAGAGTATAATTTATTCAGAATATTATAAATTAAGTAGTTACAACAGCGAGTTAGACGTACTAAAACAATGCACAATTGAATTTAACCCTATTTACGGTACAGGTTTATCAGTTAAATATAATACGAAGCCAATTTTAATGAAAGAAATATCTACAGAGGGTATTTGTATTTTTCTCGCTTACGAAATACTTGCCGCATCTTTAACGCTCATTTTATTTCAAATTAAACATCTTAATCAGTCGAGAAGACGTTTAAAATAAATTACGAAGTAATGACGACCCAGTTAAAAACCAGACCAACATACGTGTAAGCGCACGATGTATATAACTCGATAAAAATATACGACTGAAAAACGAAATTAAATACAAATAAAATGAAAGATATTTAAAATTAAAAAAACTGATCCTAATAAAACGTGAAAATACCCTCCACGTCACGCACAATCGAAATACGCAGAAGTAACGTTATACTATATCCAGTTTAAAATATTAGAGTATCAAAAAATAAAAATAACGAATAGAAAAATACACAATAACAACCCAATCAATCAGACTTCAGAAACAAAACTTAGAAAAATATTATAACGCAGTCAAGCAATCAGACTTCAGAATCAAAATAATTCATAGAAAAATATTATAACGCAGTCAAGCAATCAGACTTCAGAATCAAAATAATTCATAGAAAAATATTATAACGCAGTCAAGCAATAAATTAGTTCAAAAATATAATATCAAGAAGCGCAACACCTTACCATTCACAAATACGATTTTTGACGTTATTATAATGAAACCCGATAAGCTTTTGGGCATGATTTACGCTCTTAAAGGTTCCTCTAAGACTGGACGATTTTGCGGGAAAAAGGAAATTAACTTAAAAAAAAGTAGGTACAAATATAAGACAGAAAAAACCAACAATACCAAAGATTAGGCAAAAAAAAACGTAATCTCGATCAGTTAAAAAACCCAACAAAAAAGCGTATCCGAAAAAATAAACCTACTGACAATTAAAGAGTTTAACAACGTCATTGAATAATTAAATTAAAGCAAACAATAACACAGCGGAAACGAATCAAAAACACAGCGGCAACGAATCAAAGTCCTAAAACCGCGCTCCCGGTTCAATTCCGGACGAAATAAAAACAAGTTCACAAAAATAAAAAACAAAGTTCAATAAAAAATATCCACAGATATTGTATTAATCCGTTTAGTAAAAAAACCCGCCTTATCATAATGGTTCCTTTACTTTAACATTTCCCTAAAAAAGTCAATGGCTCGGCGGTGAACTATCCGCGTGGTAACAATGCGACCCAAGCTCAATTCTTGATCACGATCAACTTTTACATTAAAATACTTAATTATTTAATTAAATATAAGATTAATATAATTTATAAATATTTAATTAAATATAAGATTAATATAATTTATAAATATTTAATTAAATATAAGATTAATAAAATTTATAAATATTTAATTAAATATAAGATTAATATAATTTATAAATATTTAATTAAATATAAGATTAATATAATTTATAAATATTTAATTAAATATAAGATTAATATAATTTATAAATATTTAATTAAATATAAGATTAATATAATTTATAAATATTTAATTAAATATAAGATTAATATAATTTATAAATATTTAATTAAATATAAGATTAATATAATTTATAAATATTTAATTAAATATAAGATTAATATAATTTATAAATATTTAATTAAATATAAGATTAATATAATTTATAAATATTTAATTAAATATAAGATTAATATAATTTATAAATATTTAATTAAATATAAGATTAATATAATTTATAAATATTTAATTAAATATAAGATTAATATAATTTATAAATATTTAATTAAATATAAGATTAATATAATTTATAAATATTTAATTAATATAAGTTTAATATAATTTATAAATATTTAATTAAATATAAGATTAATATAATTTATAAATATTTAATTAAATATAAGATTAATATAATTTATAAATATTTAATTAAATATAAGATTAATATAATTTATAAATATTTAATTAAATATAAGATTAATATAATTTATAAATATTTAATTAAATATAAGATTAATATATTTTATAAATATTTAATTAAATATAAGATTAATATAATTTATAAATATTTAATTAAATATAAGATTAATATAATTTATAAATATTTAATTAAATATAAGATTAATATAATTTATAAATATTTAATTAAATATAAGATTAATATAATTTATAAATATTTAATTAAATATAAGATTAATATAATTTATAAATATTTAATTAAATATAAGATTAATATAATTTATAAATATTTAATTAAATATAAGATTAATATAATTTATAAATATTTAATTAAATATAAGATTAATATAATTTATAAATATTTAATTAAATATAAGATTAATATAATTTATAAATATTTAATTAAATATAAGATTAATATAATTTATAAATATTTAATTAAATATAAGATTAATATAATTTATAAATATTTAATTAAATATAAGATTAATATAATTTAAAATGATGTAGAATAAATTATAGTACCTAACGTTATAACTTTGTAAAGGACATTCGCCAAAGCTGTTTTTTAGAAAAACACCGTTAATTAACAAGCGTTGGTGGCTGAGTGGTTAGAGTAAATCTCTTGCAAATTGATACTAAGACGAATACCGTGTACAATTGGTGGAAACCCTGCCATTGGACGTTGAGAGGTTGCATAACACTCAGCAAAGTCATTAAGAGGAAGTCGGAGAGAAAACTCCCATACGAACTCAACATCCACAACCATCACAACACAAACTCAACAAACTCAACACCCACAACCGTCACAACACGAACTCAACATTCACAACAAGTCAATAACGAAATATCCAATCAAACTGAATTAAAACCGTCGCGACGGTGAGCGTTGACGAAAAAAATCAATCCGTTAACGCTCACCGAAACTGCTCGAGTAACTGCGTACGCAATGATTAACCTTTGCACGGATAATGCGAACGCGTTCGCAGGACAGACAGACACGGTCATTGTATAACCCCTCCTAGGGGAAAGTTCCCTCGGAGAGGTAAAAAATTTAGACTTTTAAAAAAATTAATATACTCTTCGACTTCAAAGAAACGTAACATGTATCGGTAACTATTTTTAAAGTTTTCATGTTCAGATTAAGCTCAACTGAAAAATAACATCCTCTAAAGTTTCTAACTCACAAAACTTAAAAACTAACTAAGCTAACCTTTAATATTTGTGTTCTCTAAAATACTAAGGAAATTAATGGTAAAACACAATTTCACAAAGTGGTATCCCACGATACAACTATGTTTTAAGACTAATAGAATTAACAGTAGGATAGTAGATACTGTATGGAAAACACCTTTTCAACAACAGGGCTACCAGAACATTTTTACGAGCTTCAATTTCAGACGCCGCAAAAGGTCTATAGCACACAGTGGTATTTTAAGTAACGAGAGAGCGGATGCGCTGGCCAAGGGCGCTTTAACGAATCCGGTTATCCATTCTATTAAACCCGATAAGGGCAGTATTAAAAATAATTTGAGGGGCATTTCCAAGAGGTATTGGCAGAGTAGTTGGAGCGACAGCACTAAAGGCATTGTAACTAGGAATTTTATTCCTAGGGTGGGCGACAATGGGGTCAACCCTAACTACTTTTCAACGCAGATACTCAGTGGTCACGGTAAATTCAATAGTTACCTGCATAGTTTAGGACATGTGCTCAGTCCTACCTGTGTTTGTGGGTCAGATACAGGCAATTAATAATCAGCTAGGCTAATACCCAAGGCACCACCATGGGCCTAAGTCATCAAGCGACTTTTAAAGCCATTAATTCAGGTGGCTGGGTTACAATGCACTATTTAGTTAATCGTCCGTTAACACCCCATCTGGTCCCTTGGGACCACCTTGGAGATATGAACCTCACTGAAAAGATGATTGTATTTGAAAGACTCATGTGCTATCTAACTAACATTTGTCGATGAAGACGTCAACTCAGCTTGAGAGACTCTTAGGCCTTTTTTGAGTCGTGCTGTAACCTCAACCACTTGCCGTATTTTAATTCTGTAAACGGATTTAAAATCAGCGTGTTTCACTTCATAGGCCCGTCTTTTCACGATTTGTAATTTAATCAATAACGTCGATAAAATATAAGTTTTTGAAGCCTCGAAATTACGGTTTAGACTTTAGAGGCATTCATTTTCTCTCAAGTTTCTCATTGGTGCGCAATGGTGCGCATGCGCTACGGGAAGTTCGTTTTGGGGGTCATTCGTAAAGATCGTAAGTAAGTGTAGTTTGTTTTTGTGTAATCCATAAATAATCTTTAGTATTTAAGTCACATGTTAAGATTGACAACTATGGGCCCGGTGCAGAGACTTTTTTAAGTATCGCAAAGTAGCGATTCCTCGCCAAATTAAGAGAAAGGAAGCGTAGTTTCGGAAAATAGCGAATTTCGCGCCAAATCGGTGTGCAGAGACATCTCGAACGCAAAAACAACAGGAAAGCGTTCTGTTTATTTTGCGCGAGGTCTACGGCAGTCGCAGTCACCAGCCGCCGAAAAGCTCGCTAAAACAATGGCGGATTGCGGTACGCAAGAGCTCGGGAAATAAATTGAGAAGTAAACGCTTTTTACCTACTTCAATAAGATAAATAATACAAACACGATAGGTCAGAATCTGTTAAATTATTAAAATTTGTGTTTCTAGCTCATTATCGCTTTCCGAAAAATGTTTTTGTCAAATTATTGTCAGAGTCAAGGCCTAACCACAATCACGATATACGAAACACTAAAATAAGCCAGCCACGCTTAGCAACTTTACAGGTAAGAATAAATTATAATAGGGAATCTTATACATTACTACTTTGGGTGTATTCTAAGCCTTGATTTATTTATAGATCCTTATTTGCTGGTAGTGTATGAAGTGGGTTTTAATTAATGAGTCAGTAATGACATGGTGAATTGGTTCAGTCTATCAAAGATCTTTAGCTATCAACCAAGAAGAAACCTTTCCTCAGGTAGACTAGGAGTTGCGATAAAAGATGTATTGGAATAGTCAGGTTTATTTGGCATGTAACCAAGAGCTTACCGAGCCAATTTGATGTATTACCTTAAAAGTGTTTGTCAGTTAATTCTACACGCTTAAATGATTTGTTACAATTTATACCTTGACTAGGCTATGTAAATGTCAGATAATTAGGTAGAACAACAACTTATATAAAAAAGCAGGACCATTGTTTTACGTGTGATCAATATAGGATATTTAGCTAGAAATTGGTTTAAGACAATGATCAATTTTTGTACATTCGTGAAATTGCTGTTTATTTATTGATTTATTTTATAACTAGATTTATTGTAATTACTATCAGCTAAGTTTTGAAATAAATAGTTCCTCAAAAACCAAATGATATGGCTAATTTTCTAACAGAGAATTCTTTTTTGAAAATGTTGGCTTATAATAGTAATGAATATTACCGCGCTGTCGGTCGACGCGGGATGCGAGGTCAGACAGGTAATAAGGGGAAAGGAAGTAAATGAGGTAGTTGGCAGTGAATAGGAATCGTGACGAAATTCAAATAATAAAAAATACCTTTATTGACACTTTCCCTTTAAACAATGAATTAAAGGCTTATGCAAAGATTACACCTACCGCTCCATGAAAAATGGTTTCAATGAGATATCCCAGATCCAAAGTAAATTATCCGCCGCAATTCCTATACCTGAAAATGAGAAAATGGAATTATTGAAAAACTTAGAGAACCTAGAAAATAAAAAAGCTGAAGGCATACTCACTAGGGCAAAAATTGATTTCACGGTGCCGTCTAATTATCCTTCAGAGCGCCTTGCTTTGGGGGAAAGTTTTAAGGGAATTAATAAAATAAATTGTGTTTTAAGAAGTGATGGCTCGGAAGTGACAACTAATAAAGAAGTAATAGCGGAAGTACGAAACTTTTACCAGGATCTCTTCTGTTACGAACCAGTTGATGCTAACGACAACTATCATGAAATTTTACCCAAATTGACAGAAGACGAAAGTACATTATGCAATGCCGACTTAAATAAAAAAGAATTCGATGAAGTAATAAAAGGTCTTTCAAAACGAAAATCCCCTGGCATAGATGGCATTACAAAATAATTTTACCAACATTTTTGGTCCCTAATGGGCAGTGTTCTTTTCCATTTTTTTTTGTAATATAATAAGTTTACCACAGATACCAAGTTCCTTCACCATGGCCGCAATTATATTAATCTTTAAGAAAGGTGATCCCAAATTATTGCAAAACTGGCGACCAATTTCACTTTTGAACCCGGACTATAAAATACTATCCAAAGTTCTAGCGAACCGTTTTCGTAAAGTAATAGGCAACTTAATAAATGAAGATCAAACGTCTAACATTCCAGGTCGCAGTATTTCTTCTAGCATTGCAATAGTTTGAGATGTAATACAATATTTTGAAAAACATAACTCTCCTCTGGCTATAGTTTCCCTGGATCAGGTGAAAGCGTTCGATAGAGTAAACCATAATTACTTGTATAAAATATTAGATCACATTGGGCTCGGCTTATTAATCTCTAACTTCGTTAAAAAAACCTATTCAACTGCCGAAGCAAGAGTAAAATTAAATTAACCGCTAGTTCTTCAATCTTTCGCTGACGACTCTAGTAATTTCGTGACAGCAGAAAAATGATTTAGTATCATTAAAACGGAATGTATAAGATATGGAAGAGCTAGCAATGCTAGTTTCAATCTAGAAAACAGCGGTCTCTGGCTTGGTAAATGGAAGGGCAGAACCGACTATCCTCTGGGGATCTCATGGAGCAGCAAGAAAATTAAAATTCTTGGCTTAGTTTTTTCAATAGGTGCGAATCTTTAAAAACAATTTCCAGCGACATCCACATATCATTAGAAAACGCTAAAAGTATCGTTAAAAATTTATCGTATTCAAAGTAAAATTAATTATTTGCTACCTCACATGGAAATACCTAATGATTTATCAGAGTCGGTTAAAAAAAATGCTTAGAAGTTATCTGTCAAAATGAAAACAAGCACTGGTGTAAGGCCAAGTTCACAACTCTAAAAACATGCGAAGGAGGCTTCGGTCTACTGAACTTAAACATTCAATGGAAGAAATTTGCTTTCACCAATTTAAAAAATCCTTAGAATCCAGAACTCGAGTTCCTAATACACTACTTGAAATCAACAAATACCATACCATACTTTTCAATTCTTAGTCTTAAGGATTATATCCAACTACTGAACAACTTACCGAGCTACTATCAAAGTCTTTTTACCTTTTGCAAATCATTACCAATTGTTCTTACTAAGCCCTCAAATCTTTCAAGTTTACGTAATTTGCCGATTTGGAAGTGCCCCTTCTTAAGCCTCCCAATATACCACCCTAAATGGAAATCAGATGGTTTCCTATTTTTTCGCAACATTTTCAATACTGAGGAAAACTCCTTTGAATTTTCAAACAATGGACAAAATCTCAGTGCTGCAACAACAAGAGCGTCCAACCGCTATGATCAAAACGGATCTTTTTCGTGAATTCCCCGCCAGAGTTTTTAGAGAAAGAAAAGCTAGCAGAACCAATATCTGTAAGCTTACATTTAGAACTAAATATTGATGATTTCGAAAATGAACTTATAGTGAATTGTGAAAACTCCAAATTACAATCCTTTTTAAACCCAGTGCCGACCTTTTACAAACAAAAACCACTCGAGATAGTAAATGAATATCTAGAAAATCCAGACTCATGCTATATAAACTGTAAAATTATTTTGAATAGTTCATTCACGTACCATGAAAGCAATATTATTTGGCGTCTGTTGTACAGTTTTGTTATAACCCCTCAGTTAGCTTCAAAATTATACGGATTAAAACTAGAGTGCCCTTTTTGTAATCATATTGTCGGTGATACTAAACATAAGTTTTTTAAATGTCCAATAATTTTACCCTTTTTAAACAAAATATAAATTTTAATCAGAAACTACGATAAAGATTTTAAATTAAATGAAGTAAATTACTGGATTAAACCATTTACAAGCATTACTAAAATAATTTTCGGTCTATGTAAGCTATCTATTTATTTTATTTATCACAAAAAAATGAATAATTGCACAGAGGACTGTTTAAGCCTTATTGAAAATCACTTTGTATCGCGTTTATTGAAATTCACAGAAATGGAAAAGGAATGTTTCAAAAAATATAATATATCGCTCTACCCAGATTTTATATCCAGTGGTTTAGTTAAAGAAGAAAATAGCGTCCCCTTCTTAAACTGTAAACTTTAGTGTTAGGGAAAGTTGTTGAAAATGTTGTTGGTTGGTATTTGTTGGTTTTGTTACTTGTTTTTCTTTCTTTTCTTTTTAATTAATGCACTGTAAATTCTAAAAAGAAGTTTTTTAAATAAACGCTTACTCCAAAGTGAGTAACCTTAAACTAAAAAAAAATATTTTAAGGGGGATAAGGGATAAAATCTATTTTAAAGTTTCAATTATTGGGAGTTATGGGGACTGTAGTATAGATTCTCGATATGGAATCGAACGATTTATGAGCTCTATTTCTGGAGGGTAACTTAAGATACCATTTTTTATCGGTCCAAAAAGGGGGGGGGGACTCTTTCTGGAACACAAATGGTAAAATACTTTTGGTCATCTACGAGGGGCTTCGAGAGAGAAAAAGAAAGGATGAGAAGGGGAACCTTTGTAACAGAATTTTAAGGGGCGAGACTCAATGGCGACAGACTAGCGGGAGGATTATCGTTTTAGCTTGATGGGTGATCCAGAGGGGGAGGAGGGAAAATAGGAAATTTCAACGTTACGATAGATGAACCATGGACTAATTAATGTATACACAGGGACGGTCCGCACAACGCCACTCTCTCATAAAATCGGCGACTAAGTCTTGTTAATGCTGTTCCCTCTTTTCCTCCCCCCTTAAGCAAAGTTAGCCGAGTCAAAACGTCATCAAACGGAAAAACGATGCTGCCCTCTATCTGCAAGTCTTGGAGTCTATCGATGTTGGCGTCTGCTTATGATTTGAAAAACAAACGGTTTTTTTCGTTCATTTGAATAAGGTGTATGATTTAAGAGCTTTAATTTATTTAAGTAGTTTTACAAATTAATTATGAGGAAAAAGCTGTGTGTTTACCCTTCGTGTAAAAGTGATTCGAAGTATTGTCATAAAGAACACACGAAAGATTTCTTTATACTTTTCCTGTTCATCTTTTTCTAAGCCTTGTCCAAAAAAATCTTTGATTTACCATTATCGGAATCACTTAAATCCACTTTTTTAATCTTCTTTTTGTCAGGACAAATTGAGAATAACGTCTCGAATGTATGGGCCGAAAAATTAATATCAATCAATTTAATTGTGAATATAAATGAATTCATTTACCAAACGCACGTGGAGCTTACAACATCGCCGGCAAGGCGACTGCTTTTTTTTGTACCCTTAAACCTTTCCTCCCGTTTCCATCCCCCTTGACTCAGTTTGTCGTTAGTTCGCACAATCGCCGCTCGAGGGCACATTTAGCAATCGCTAGCCGCTAAATTTCCTATGCGGACCGTCCCTGTGTATACATTAATTAGTCCATGGATGAACGTCTTCTTTCTGGGGATAATCTTTCTTGATGTCTCGCATTCTGGGTGTTTGTAGATGACGAGGACGACTTTGTTTCTCGACAAAGAAGGGACGGAGCCAGGATTGTCTCCTACAAACGGGTCGAACTTTGACGACGCGTGGATTGAAAGATTTCTCCTTCGGGAATTATGATTAACCGAAAATTGTTCCTACTAACGTTAAAAAGTCTCTATTTGGGGAAGTTGTTGGGCTTGAAACGATATTCGTGCTAAATTTGCATCCTTGAGGGGATTTATTTGGGCATTTCGGCCTCTTTTATTTTCACTTGGGGCTGTAGCGGAGAAAAAGTCCGGACTGGGGAAACTCTTCTGTCATAGCAAAACTAGTCTGGTCTCATGATTCTTTTACATGAGCGGCGGATTCTCTGCCTTCTCTTGGGGTGCTCATTGGTTTTGTTGTTTTTCAGCTTGGGGAGGGTTGAAAATGTGGGGGGCCGGAAGTGTATGTTTGGGTGTGCTAATTGATTTTGGTTGTGGTTTCGAATGACGTAGAAAGACTTCCACGACTTCGATTCGTCCGGGCTGTTGCTATTACCTTTAAAATAACATCGACGCTTCATTAGCTTAAGCTAATTATTTCTGTCCCTTCTTTCTCCCGTCTTTGGGGTGACCAGCGGAAATTTTACAGGTTCTTGGTCGTCTAAATTGACATGTTGAATGCTACTGATGAAGTATAGTTTTCAGCAGGGGGTTGCTGGGGCTCTTTTGGTTTGGTTGGGGTTCGTAGTGCAATCGATCTTCGACTTGTTTTGCTAGACTTTGCTGGCGCCAAGGAAAGGAGAAGGAGGGAGGTGTGAAACGAGTAACAATGTGAAAGGATTTTAACGAAGCCTAGGCTAGCGAATTGCTTTTAAAGGGATTTTAACTTAAATGATTTAATTTAATAACAAAGGAAGTAATATTTTCTTATAGCTTAGGAGAATATACCAAACATCGACGGTCTATGGATTACCTAGGGTTTCTTTTTTTTTCTCTCTCTCTCTCTATATCGATATGAATTTAATTATTTAAATGATACCATATTTTTATGGATATCTGTTACCTTTCTCCTTAATGAAGGGATCCAATCTGAAACCACTACAAACAATAGTTACCAAGATGCTAACCAATTCTACAGCAATGGTACCTTAAAACCATATTTAAGGGGTTATTTAACATTTTAAGATCTGATGATTTTACTGTTCTCATTGATTCTGGTGATGTAATAAACGTTTCGTAGGGATTTAAGTTGGAAACACATTGGTCAAGAGGAAAAGAAATGTTTCCTTTATATTTCATCGTGGCTATTATTATTGGCGTCAAATAAAGTAATGTCAAGAATGTATTGAAGTTACTAAGAATATTTCAGCATAGCAGTAACCCCTGGTACCATCCTCACAGCTTTTGTGGAGAAAGTTCGTCTGCATTTAAGGGGCATTCAAAGTCATACCATATAGCAAACTTGAATGGGAAAGCAGACGAATTTAAGCTCCAAAGGCTGCGAGGATGGGAAACAGAATCTTGTAGTCCAATATTCTTAGTCACTTCAATACATTCTTGGTCATACCATATAGGAAACTTGAATGGGAAAGCAGACGAATTTAAGATACAAAGGCTGCGAGGATGGGAATCAGAATCCTGTAGTCAAATATTCTTAGTAACTTCAATACATTCTTGGTAATGTTTAAATATTATATCCCTTTTATGGTGGAAACAATTTTTAATAAGAGGGGTTTAACAAAAATAAAAGACAGAAACAAACTTATTTAAGATAAAAAAAAACGCCAGAAAAACATGATATCATAAGTAAATGAATATTTTTTTGGCTTCAGAAGTACGACTTCTGGGGGTAACATGAATCTTATTTTCATTTGTTATTTTATTGGTGTACAAACCATATGTTAAAATTTCTTTTTAAAATAACAAAACCAATTAACTGTGTAGTAAATGCAACCAATCTAATAAATAATAAGAGTAGGAAAATTATATAATCAGAAGAAACTAATTTCCATGCACTATTTTATTGCTTTAAACAAGATTTTGAATAACCTCTCATTCTTCAGAAACTGATTTGCTGCCTTTCGTGGCAGTATTATACAAATATATTTTAATAAAATAACGGATTTAACAATAAAAATTCTAAAACCTAATAAAATTAAAATTCGGAAAAATAGCAGCGTCGCCGATTAACAGGAATCGCTAAAACGTCTCTGCACCGCGATTTCACTTTTTGGCTAAAGAAAAAATTTTGAAACTCGAACTCGACTCGGTAGCCAAAAAGTGATACTCGCTCATTAACCTACTTAATAACCATAGAAATACAGCAAATGTAGGAATTCCTGTGTAGAATTTCGTAACATTATCATCATTCTGTATTTTTTCAACAGACCAACTTTTTTTGCGATTGATATTATTCAACTCCTGTATTTCGTGCTTCAGTTTAACATTTTCTTCCACAAGAGGATCAGTCATGGTTTGTGAGCCAAAGCCTAACCAAAATAAAAAAGTGAGATTATTGATATTTAACGGAAAAAACTAAAAAATTACTTCGAAAGGATTTTTCATTATATTCAATAAATACAGGTGCATACTGGTTGTCTCCTACAAAGTCATGAAATCAAATTGATGATTGAAGAGATAAATGTTCCCATTTTCTATCAAATAACTCTTTTACCAATTTTCTCTATAAAATATTACATTAATAATTAGTTCGAGTCAATAATTTAGAGATATAAAAGCGTACCTTCTTTTTAATCCAATTTTCATATCTACTTTCTCGTGAGTGCTCTAAGACTGTAGGGGTACGTGGGGTCAAGGTTTGACCACTAAGTCGCTTGTTAGTCCAACCGAATTAAAACCACAATAACAAAAAATTATCTTTAAAAAACTCTTTATTCAACCAGCCGATTAATTAATACATAGACTCATCGAATTCCAAAGGTATGTCGATCGTTGGTCGGACCCCAGATTCGTAATGACCTCGGTCTCTCCAGCACGTTCTTTATATATCCGAAAGAGCCCGCCGCCGCTGACCGTTGAACCCCAGATAAAGTATCCGCCGTAGAACTGGTGGCGCCATCTCTCCGCTCCTGAACGTACTGAAAACGTAAACAAACCCACCGAGGCTTCCCGATACAGCTCCCCGTTACAAGACTTTACCGCTCAAGTTGTCATCAGATGGGTTAATTATTTCAAAATAATCGTTCTCTACACTATTTTCAGATAAAGCCTTTTATGGGTAACTTTATTTATAATAGGTTTCATAAAACGTGTTGGTACCCAGTCAACATCCGATGGTTCCCACCCTGGATACCCACTTAGAACAAAATGTCTGCTGCAAACTTTATCATCCCGTGCAGCTTTCCACTCTAATTAATTAGTCTTTGCCACAATTTACGCGGTTTTACAGGAATTCAATGAAATTTAATATTAATATCACCATAAGTAGAGTGACTTTTGCAACCCACTACACTAATAAATGAAGATATAAAATTAGATTAAAAGTAATATTTGCACTTTTAAGGCTTTAACTGGTGAATGAAATAAATTTGGTCCACTCCGAGGGGGGTGGATGTCTTACTTATAAACTCAAAGGGGTGCCGGCGGAAGTTTAATGACTTCGCCAACTCAACTAGAATTTGCCAACTCTGAAAATACTGGAGGGGATAACTACCTTCTGTCCTCATGATATCGAACTCTAATTAGACATAGCTTTAACTTGATTAAGTTATAATTGATGAGTTTCACCATTTCTACTCTAACACAAAATGTTTGAAATTTAATCAGAAATTTCAACAATCGACAGAAATATTTGAGGTTACTAACATTAAAATTTAAAGAAAACGTACTTTATTAAATTTATTTGCATTTACCTAAATTAACCAATTTGACATAAACTTACGAAATTTAATTATATATACCCAAATTTAACCACCTTCTGGTTTTTATTTAGTGCTCCCCGGGCAAGAAATAATGAAAGAGGGATTGGAACGCTGTCAGATGAGCAGTTTCCCGCCAACGTTGCGCTACTTTGGGAACGCTATTGCGGGAAAAAAGCGTTCAGCAATGTACGACAATTATAAAATGTTTACTTCTATCACAGTTTCAATAATTTTTAAAATTATCTGAAATTTATTTTCTTAATTTCATATTTTTTTAAAAATTATGTAAAATTTATTTACTTCAATCATAATTTCATATTTTTTAAAATTATGTAAAATTTATTTACTTCTATCATAATTTCATATTTTTTTTAAATTATCTGAAATTTATTTACTTCTATCTTAATTTCATATTTTTTTTAAAAATTATCTGAAATTTATATACTTCTATCTTAATTTCATATTTTTTTTAAAATTATGTAAAATTTATTTACTTCTATCATAATTTCATAATTTTTAAAAATATGTAAAATTTATTTACTTCTATCATAATTTCATAATTTTTAAAATTATGTAAAATGTATTTACTTTTATCATAATTTCATAACTTATAAAATAATGTAAAATTTATTTACCTCTATCATAATTTCATAATTTTTAAAATTATAAAAAATACATGGTTCATAATACGCTATTATGTACGTCGATAAATATTCATACTGCTTTAAATTTTTTTTCGAATTATTGTTCAAAAGGCTATATAAGTAAGTGTGACGAAGTAATAATGTGTCTACTACCAGAAGTAATTAATAAGTGTGAGAATGCTGGATCATGGAAATTATCGAAACCGTGTATGGTCAGAAGTAATACAGAACTTTGTGGATGTAACAGTTTCGCCTTATTGGATATTTCAGGTTGATCAGTTTAATTCCTTTGGGTTTATTTTTTTAAGCTTTTGATTACATGTTTTTGGTGATTTGCCCTAAAGATAAAAATGTGCTAGGCGTAATTAAAAATACTTTGGTTTGATTTTTGGTTTAGGCGTTTGTGAAAAATTAAATGTGTCAGGAGGTTTGATTTTTGGTTTAATCTTTTGTAGCATGTTTTTGAGGATTTCCCTGAAAGATTAAATGCGTCAGGATAAAATAATTAGAGGGTTTGGCGTTTATTTGTTAACATTAAAAATCATTTGGTTTAAGCTTTTGATTGCATGTTTTTGGGGATATCCCATAACGATTAAAATGCGTCAGGCGTAAAATGTTTGGGAGTTTATTTGCTATTATTGAAGTGCTTATTTTTAATGCTTAGACAGAAGAATCTACTTCGGGGCAGTTGCATTTAGTTCAGGGGGACCAGTTGCATTTGAAACACATTCAGATTTCAATGTTCAACCAGAAGAACTACTGCGTCCAATTCAAGGCCTGAATTCCGGTATATCTGATTATACCGAACGATATCTCTTGGAAACAACTAGCCCAGTTACAATTTAGAAAAAGTTTGCCTAGCCGGTTTGTTAATTTTCGAAAGTAATAAATAAGTGTGACCTGTCAAAACCGTGTATGGCCAGAAGTAATAAATAAGTATGCCACTTACTTATCGCAGCCGTGTATGGCCAGAAGTAATAAGTGTGGCACTTACTTATCGAAGTCGTGTATGACCGGAAGTAATAAATAAGTGTGGCACTTACTTATCGCAGCCATGTATGGCCAGAAGTATAAATAAATGTGGCACTTAAATATCGAACCGGGTATGGCCTGAAGTAATAAATAATTGTGTTGTATGGCCAGAAGTTATATTTGATTCAAATTGAAGGTTTATACTAATTCAAGATTTTATACTACCTGCTTAAATATAATACGGGCACGAAACAATATTATCGCCTTCTTGACGAATTGTTTTTTAAAAAAAGGTAATCTTTGAAAATTTTAAGTATTTCATAGAGGGCCTTAGAATCTTCTTGTTCCCGAGGGGTGAGACGCTCTGCGAACTAGGTGTACACTGCCTACCTTTGACAGAGCTAAATGGAACTCGCGAACTCTTGAAAATATGTACCTTTAACAGTGCTAAATGCACGAACTCGGTGTACAGATTATCTGAGACTGTCTTACCCCTCGGTTTTTCCCATGTGAATTTACATAAAGAAATGTTATATTTTAGTTATCTAAAACGTTTTCGGTTGCCCGTAGCAACGTTTCCCTTAAGGGCGATTTAAGATGCATAAAGCTCTACTCAATTCCAGAGTTTAACAAGTTGGCAAGCCAAAATATACCTCTCCTCGGAAGAATTGTCCCTAGTGGTATTAATTTCTCGAGACGACCCTTAAAGATATCTCCGCAATTCAGAGTTATTTACTAAAAACGTAATCCCAGTTCAATCCCGTCCGATATAAAATTTTAATTTTAATAAAAATTATTGAGACGAAACAACCGAGTTTAATTTATTCAGAATAATATAAATTAAGTAGTTACAACAGCGAGTTGGACGTACTAAAACAATGCACAATTGAATTTAACCCTATTTACAGAACAAGTTTATCAGTTAAATATAATACGAAGCAAATTTTAATGAAAGAAATATCTACAGAGGGTATTTGTATTTTTCTCGCTTACGAAATACTTGCCGCATCGTTAACGCTCATTTTATTTCAACACTCGTCCTTGATGAAGATACCGTAGAATAGCTATATTCGACATCTGGTAGTGGACGACTCGTAGAATTCCTGTTGACGTTGTGACACATACCGTATGAAAAAGACCAATACCGTCCAATTTCCAATATCATATAATGACTCGCACACCCAGTAAATCAATGACTGCATTAGGAATCGTAGTTTTCTAAATATCCACACCAATAAAAAATGTATTAACAAGAAGCGAAAAACTTACCATTCACAAAGCACAGAAAGCCACTTGACTAAACGACAGCTCGTATATCAATAAATGACCGTAGACGGAATAGTTAGGGCTCTTTATAAATAAAAACAAACGAACCCAATTGATGAACTGCATTAAACATATAACGAATATTTTAGTAGAATAGTAGTTAAGGGCCATTCCACGTCAATTCACCCAATGATGTTACCATGGGTCAAACGATTTTTTTTTTAATTTTTAACACGGTTGGGTCAGTATTAGGAACGACTAAGTCTGAGTTTTTAGCTAACAATTCTTAGTATTTGTTGAAATACGCCCTAACAACCATTAGCCCCGGTTTTTCATGTGGCGCGTTTACGTAATTTGCCCCCCTTGAATAAAAGTTGAATATCTTTCTGTCTAACCATTAGAAATCAATGCTAATTAAGTTTCTAGGGTAAATCGGGGTACAGAACGCAGTAATCGTGTTAATATTTTTGTAGATAGAAAAGTTAATGAGATAAAGGCAAAAAAGAAGAGAATATTGTTGTTTTCAGGGGTAACTATAAGATGAAGTGGAAATGTGAGAAGTTAACATTTTAAGAAATACCTAGAGAGATTACGTGCGTAGCTTTCCAGTGATAACATAAAACATACACTTGTTGGATTTTGACGTTATTTTCCAAAAGAAATACCGATTTTTGATATTTGGGGCATTCCATGTGAAATCAACATACTCAAAACCCTGACCATCTCGGATTTTAATGAAATTTTGGATATAGATAGTGTCTAGGGATTTCAAGGAAAATGCCAAGTTATATTGAATTATATCAAACGGTTTTCAAATTACGGCTGTTCACAATTTCATAAAATGGCAAAAATGACATGAATGGTATATTTTTTATTCCCCATAGCAGCTGTTATATTTAAGCTACAGAGTTGCTAATGGTGTCATTTTACTCAGCTATGTGTGCCCTTTCCAACGATATACACCATATACATTTAAAAAAAAATATTTTTCAAAATTCAAATTATTTTTTGAATTTGATTTTTTTAAAAAGTGCGTCATCAAAATTAAAAAACTACAATGAATAGTTTTTATACACGTTAAATGATTGGCCGTAGTGGGAGGGGAGGTTCATGGGCTCATAGTTAAACATTATTTAAGAAAGGTTTTTAAAAATATATATATTCATATATAATAAATACATATATTCATATATAATAAATACATATATTCATATATAATAAATACATATATTCATATATAATAAATACATATATACATATATAATAAATACATATATTCATATATAATAAATACATATATACATATATAATAAATACATATATTCATATATAATAAATACATATATTCATATATAATAAATACATATATTCATATATAATGAAATAGCTTCTACTTTTACTCTGTGATTGAGACGCGATAGATTTAGGAAACGGATCTTAATTTAATCAGAACAATTGCTTTTAATGAGCGCAACAGGGAGACTACATCCAAATATACAGAATGTGCGTTACAGCCAAAATTTTTGTAAAGGTTTCGTTCGTTGTTAAAACTTAAATCTAAGCCTTTTTTTCTTTCAAAACACGAGACTCGTTCTTGCTCTTTCCCTATAACTCACGAGACGCGAGCTCGAGCTATTCAACAAAAAACAATATATATATATACTAACGTTTAAACAATATTTCTTTACACTCCCCCCATGAACGATTTTATAGAGTTCATTAATTCTTAATCTCTACAACAAATTAATGGATCTTTTCACGAGAGTTCCATTTGGCATTCGAATTTTGCAGGAGCGGATCTTCTTGTCGCAACCTTCAAACACTTCTTCCACTTTCACTAATTTCCATATCTGTCTAGGTTCATTGTCTCCTTTCAGTAAAGCTACGTCTCCCACGTCTATAACGGCATTCGGACTTGTTTCGTCCAGGTAGTGAACGGATTTTAACTGTAAAAGATATTCGGACTTCCATCTTTTTCAGAAATGGTTCAACACTTGTTGGTGATATCTCCATCTTAATAATGTTTGGTCTCGGGTTAAAGTGTAGGCAATTACCGGCTCGGAATTTGGGGGTAGTGAAGTAAGGGCCCGGTGCAGAGACGTTTTTAAGAATCACCAAATTTTGTGATCGCGATGTCTCTGCACACCGATTTGGCGCGAAGCTCGCGATTTTCCGAAACCACGCCCCCTTTCTGTTAATTTGGCGATGAAGAGTGGTCTACGGCAATCGCTAGCCGCCGAAAACGACGAAACAAAATGGCGGAATTTGTCGCGTTGGCTGCTTTGCTCAGGAAATAAATCGAGGAATAGACGTTGATGAACCTAATTTAAATAGAGAAAGAGTATATCACGATCGACCAGATCCTTTGGAATTATCGGAACGTGAGTTTCTAGCTCATCATCGCCTTCCGAAAAATGTTTTTGTTAAACTCTTGAACATGAAACACTAAGAGGCCGGCCTGTATCTGCAGTATCTCAGGTAAGAATAAATATATTTTACTGCTTTTGGTATATTAAATATATATATATATATATATATATATATATATATATATATATATATATATATATATATATATATATACACAAAAAACAATATATATATATATATATATATATATATATATATATATATATATATATATATATATATATATATATATATA
The DNA here is from genome assembly GCF_980474605.1 of Leiobunum rupestre. NCBI lineage: Eukaryota > Metazoa > Arthropoda > Arachnida > Opiliones > Sclerosomatidae > Leiobunum > Leiobunum rupestre. The sequence goes on along the minus strand of NC_143394.1, from coordinate 26,166,907 downwards.
TATTGTTTTTTGTGTAGATACTAATTTGCTTGCATTTTTTGGCTACTGGAAGTATACAGTGGGTAACGGCTAATGATTATCGCCACAGGGTGGATAGGTCCACAGTGTCCAGGATCATTAGCCGTGTTATATATTCCATCAACCAGAGGATGCACCGATACGTGCGCTTTCCATCTATCCAGGAAGAACTACAAGAAACATATCTTGGTTTCTATCGGAAATCAAATCTTCCCGGCGTTATCGGTGCTTTGGACTGTACCCACATACCCATCCAGAAGCCATCTGGTCCCCGAGCCGATGTCTATTTAAATCGAAAAAATAGATATTCGATTAACGTCCAACTGGTAGGTTTTTAAATACTCAATATTTAATTATCACATTTTTAAATGTCTTATTGTTCAGGTATGCGATTCTAACACCCGCATCTTGGACGTGCTTGCAGACTGGCCGGGGAGCACACATGATGCAAGTATTTGGGCAAACTGCGGTCTCAGGTCCCACCTCTCCTCTGCAAATATGGATGGGTCATGACTTATAGGGGATAGTGGATATCCCCTTGAGCCATGGCTGATGCGACCAATCCCTCATCCAGATAGTCCAGCTCAAGAGAGGTTCAATCGCTGCCTCAGAAAGAGTAGACGTTACATTGAAAGATGTAACGGAATAGTGATCAATTCCTCTCTGGCCTCCAAACCACTGACCAGGGCCTCTATCTCTCTTTGGGAATATTTTGCTTGGCGCTCTTTACCACTTTTAGGTTTACCCATTGTGGTGTTGTAACAATAAATAAAGCTAATAAATACCAAGAATGTATTTATTTATTCTCAGGGAGAATGAATATGTTGAGACGATCGACGGACACGTTGAGCCCCTACCCCTTCACGCTAGAGGGGGGGGGGGGAGAAAAAGGAGGCGGTCTAATTTTTTGTGTCCTCGCAGCAGGGTTAATCGCGTCGAAAAATGTAATTTTTAATAACCAATGAGATTGCAGGACGAATTGGATTTATTTTAAACGGAGGAGCATACCGGAGGGCCGAGGGGTCGGACAGTTGGTAAAATCCCGTACAAAATTTGGAAGAAAATCAACAAATCCAAAATCCAAGAATTTTGCTCCCATAGACTTTGTATGACAAATCCACAATATAAAATCCTGGATTTTTAAAAAAATCCAAAATCCCGTACACAAAACAGGCAAATGTCCGACCCCTCGCGGGGGGCACAACGAGTGGAATTAGAGAAACGCTAAACATATTCCTTCTCCCTGAGAATAAATAAATACATTCTTGTAAATACTATGTACTTTAAAAATATACTATAAAAATAAACGATTAACCTATAAAGTTGTCAAAAATTAATGAAAATAACTCAAAATAATAATATATAACAATATATGAGACAGTTAATAATCTTAAAAGCGAGACCAAAAAACGCGTTCTTTCACAAATTGCGCCAAATAGGTAAGAAACATGATAGCTTTTCGCGTCAAAAATCGAGCTCTCCCATTGGTCCGTGACCTGCGGATAAAATTTCGACAAAATAACAGCGCCGCCGATTAACAGGAATCGCTAAAACGTCTCTGCACCGCGATTGCGACTGCGAGGATCGCAAAATAAACAGCTCGCTAAATCCGAATCGCAAAATAGCGATCCTGTTAAAATTAACAGGAATCGCAAAACGTCTCTGCACCAGGCCCTTAATCGTTTACCGACCAAAAAATGAGCTGGGGTTAATGCTGTAGGTTCCTCATGGTCGCTTCCTTGGTATGTTAGTGGACGTGAATTAATCACGGCTTCCACCTCTGCTAAGACGGTAGTTACTTCTTCGAATCTGAGTAGAGCGCCGTGTAAAACCTTCTTAAGCGCTGACTTGACCATTATTTCATAAAACCCGCCCTGCTCCACGATGAACTTCCATTGGACGCCAATCTTACCAAAAAAATCGATCACGTCCTTTTCTTTTACGCTGTTCAAAATGGAAGTTAACTCTTTGTCCGCTCTCTTGAAACTTTTCGCGTTGTCAGAGTAGATAGTCTTGCACAAACCTCTTCTAGCTATAAATCTCCGGAGTGCTAAAAGTAATTTTTCCGTACTCATTTCGCTCACCAGTTCCAGATGTATGGCTCTAGTAAGTCAGGAGACAGATATACGCTTTCTCTCTCGCGTTATCTTCGCTTCGGATATATAATGGGCCCGCAAAGTCCAACCCTGATGTTTCGAACGCGCTAGACTCCATAATTCTGTCTCGAGGCAGGGGCGCAGTAACTTCCTTAGCTGATTTTGCTCTCCATTTTCTACATTTCAAGCACGCCGTAATTCTTTTCTCTTGCGTATAATCCAATACTTTTCTCTAACTTGCGCTAAGGTATTAGCCGTTCCAGAGTGATGGACAATCTCATGCTCGCGGTCGACTATTAAACTGGAGAAGTAATGATCACACGGTAGAATTACAGGATGTTTCTCAGTGAAATCAAACTCTGAAAATAGTTGATTTTATAAAATAAAAAGTGGTCTTGCCCAACTTGTTAAACTATTGCTCTTACGTCACAAGACCCAGCTTTATTTGTGTATTCTTCGCACGAGCGATTTGCACGCGCTCTAGAAAAAGCTATATTCCTCGTGACTGTAGCGCGCGCTAGTAGGCTTGTCAAAGTAAGAGACTGTGACGTAAGAGCAACATTTCAACAAGAAGGCCACGTTAGTTTATAAAAAGAACTATTGGAGTCTACCGCCAACCCTAATTAAACCAGCTTCATCCATGAATGGTTTGAAATTACGAATCGGCGAATTTCTTTTTAGCTCAGTTCCGGCCTTCAAGTCCTTTTGTTCTTCCTGAAAACTTTCAGTTTGAACTCGGCGAATCCAGAATTCTTTAGCGTTCCTTATTTCTTCGGCGTTCAGAGGGATTATCTCGTCCACTTTTACTAACAAATCTCTTTTTTGGTGTTTGCGCAAGTTTTGGAGAAACCTCAGTACCCATCCTGTTACTCTTAGGACTCTTGACAGTCTACTGCGTTGCTTAATATCCAACAGTGGTTCGGTAACTTGCTTTGCCTCGCACACCGTGAGAGCAACCTCTTCATACTTCCTTCTGGATTCTTCTTCAACCTTTGAAATATCATCGTCGCCTAATTTCTTTGGTTCGTAGTTCTTGTTACCCCAATTCTTTTCTTTGGCTACAAGCCAAGCAGGTCCATTCCACCAAATCTCGCTGCTTTGTAGATCTTTTAAGGTTTTTCCTCTCGTTAACACGTCCGCAGGATTCTGAGAACCTGGACAATGATTCCATGAGCCTGGTTCGGCTATCTCTTGTATTTCTTCTACTCTGTTTCCCGCGAAAGGTTTCCATTTTCTGGGTGAACCTCTTATCCAGTGAATGACGATTTTCGAATCTGACCAAAAATGGATCTTTTCGTTGTTGATATTCATACACTTACTAACTCTGTTTGTCAGTCGGGCTCCTACTAGAGCTCCCATTAGCTCCAGCCTGGGTAAATTTATCCTCTTCAGCGGTGCAACGCAGGATTTTGAAGTTACAAGACGACTTGATACCTTTCCGTTACTTAATGTGGCTCTTAAATAAACGACCGCTCCAAAGGCGACCTCACTAGCATCTGAAAAACAGTGTAGTTGCATCTCTACCACAGATATGTCTTCCTCATTGAAAAAACAGAGTCGGGGTGTTGATATAAGTCGTAAATTGGGTAGCTCTGAGCACCATGAGTTCCAAATTTTGGCAAGATCCTCAGGTAATTCGTCGTTCCAAGATCTCTGTTTATCCAGCCACAGCCTTTGGAAAAGCGTCTTCACTCTGATTGAGAATGGCGTTATTAACCCCAAGGGATCAAATATTCGAGCGGACAGCTGCAAAACGCATCTTTTCATACTGTCCAACTGTTGTACAAGGGGTAGCAAGGCCTCTTTTTCAAAGGAGAAGTTGTCTGTTTCTTCATTCCAGGTCATTCCTAGAACCTTAGATGACAACGAAGCGCTAGGTAAAATCAGGGTTTCTTGATTTTCGCTCGACGTCAATGCCTCGTTGAACTTTTCCTTTTCGATACGCTCTCGTAGACCCTTTGCATTAGTATGCCATTTACATAGATCAAAATGTCCCCTTTTAAGGATCTCCTTCGCTTCCTTAACTCTGTCATAGGCGAATAGAGCGTTATCAGCTCCCGAGACAAAATCATCGACGTATCGATCTTCCTTTAGTATCTTACACGTTTCCGGAAATTCATTTCTAAATTGTTCTAGATGTTTATTTAGAACGGTCGCTAGGTGGTATGGACTGCTGTTAACTCCAAATAAAACTTTGTTGAATCTAAATATTATGTATTTTTGATTTGGGTCTTACAGCGTTTCTATCTCTTTCGTGTAAGTCGATCTGAAGGAAGGCTTGCTTAATATCGGCGATAATTGCTACTTACATTGTTCGAAATTTCACGAGGATTTCAAAGTTGTCAGGATTGAGGTTTGGACCGGACATCAAACAGTCGTTTAGCGAATTCTCGTTCTTCTTATGGCTCGACGCGTCAAACACAAGACGTACTTTTGTGGTCACTCTTTCTTCTCTTATAACCGGTTGATGAGGGAGATAATAGAGGGGGTCAATCTCATTTGTCTCTCTCGCGACCCTTTCGATAATTCCGCCCTCTTCGTATTCTTTTAAGGCCTTTTTGTACGCTTCAAATAAGTTGGGATCACGTTTGAATCTTCGAAATAGTCCGGCTAATCTCCACTTCACCATATCGAAATTGTCCGCCAATTCTTCTTTCCACGGGAGGCTGACCTGGCACCTTCTTTTGTTGAATTGAACCGTCTTTTCGAAGAATTCCACGGCGTTCTCGTTCATCGGATCATGGCCTCTTTCTTCGGTGTATCTTATTCCTAGCGATTCTAATTCCCAAAAGCGTTTAAGACTATTTCCCGTTAGTTCTTCTTCTTCGTGGATCATCATAATTAAAACGGGTCTATATTGACTTTCTCCGCGCAAACTTGCATGTTTCTTATTGTTGTCGGTCCCTGCACGACCCATCCAAATAGGGTGCTCATAGCGAAGAGAACGTCGTTTATTCTTTCGAACTTTCCCGTGTAAATCTTCCCACGCAAGTCTGAACCAATTAGTAACTGTATTTATCCATTATTGTTGTCACTTTGGCTTATATCTGCCAGTGGTAAGTTCTTTGATTCTAGGTTCCGTTTAATAGCTTCTCCAGGAACTTGAATTGTAGCCGAGCTGATTTCATCAGATTCCAACGCTTCGATAATGATTTCGGTCTCGTCTTCTAGGCTTCTTAACTTTAACTCTACTTTGTTTGTTTTTAGCAGTGTCGGTTTTCTACTTCCGAAGGTTTTAATTTGGAGACTCTCTATACGCCTGTAGGTCTTAAACCGAGCTTCCGCGCTGTATCTTTCTTTATAAAGGTTCGCTGGCTGCCATTATCCATCAAACATCTGATAAGTTCATTCCCGTTCGGTCCTCTTGCCAGAACTGTAGCGGTTTGGAGAAGTATTTTTTCTTTCGTAGTAGGGTACGAACTTACTGTCCCTACGGATACTTCTTTAATTGTAGTGGCGGTGTTTTTTTCTCGAACTCGATCTTCTCCCTTCGCCCCTTCTCTTTCTCTTCACACATGGCTGTACGGTGGCGCTTTTGACAGTGGTTACATTTGATCTTAAATCTTAGCCTGCAGAATCGAGAGGAATGTTCCCCTACTAAGCATCAAAAACAACGGTTTTTCTTCTTTAGGATTTCCAACTTCTGCTCTAGTGAAACGTCTTTACATTCTTCCGGCTTATGGGGTTCTTTCTCGCAAAATATGCAATTTTCCTTTTGGCCTTCTACACCTGCCATTAAAGCGGATGTCGTGGTGGCTTTTTTGTACTGTTGATTCCCCGATAACTCTCTACTATAGCCTTGATCTTTGCCACTACTGCCGTGGTTGAACGCTCCGTCTTTTCTTCAGCCTTTATTTGTCAACCTTAAAACGCGCTCCCTTCCTTCCAAGCCTCTTTTTATATATTCCATTAATTCCGCTAACTTCCATTTTCCATTCGCTGACGCGCTCTTATTGAATCCAAGCGCTATGTCTTGTGGAATTATCTTAATTAGCATTCGACACAAAAGTGACGCGCATGCCTCTGGGTCTTGACCTAATGACTCCAAACTAGTAGCTCTACTTGACATGTATTGTATAAATTCCTCAGGCCTACCACGTCTGATGAGCTTTCAACGGACTTCAATTTTAATAGATTTTCAGTGTGGGCATCTATCTGAATTTCTACTTTTCCGTACGTCTCTTTTAATAGCTGGATAGCGATATCATAGTTCCGATCTGATATTTGTAGCCCCTTAATGATGGCTTCCGCGTCTCCTCTAAGGAGTGATGCTAGGTAGTAAAACTTGTTTGCCTTGTCGGGTACGTCCTCGTTGTCGCGTATAGTTGCTTTGTAGTGGTTCCAAAACTTAGACCACTCTGTTGCGTCGCCGTAAAATTTCTTTAATTCCAATGTGGGAAGTTATACCTTTAACGCGCGATTTCTCACTGTTCTATAGGAACCGGCTAAACTCGCTGAATCCTTTTCATTTTCTATCGCACTTTCGGCTCTTGTCTTCCATGATATGATTTCGTTTCTGAAGGTTTCATCTTTCCTATACTCTGCAGCTAGGTCGTCCAATGAAATTGCCTCCTCCATTTCTGAGTCCAAGTCTCTTAAGGCATTTTCTTTTGGCTCCAATTGCCTTACGTTAACTCTCAGTGTTTCCAAATCCATTGGATCGGATTTAAGCGCGCTTTCCATTTCAGACAATATTTCTCCGATAAAGCCTCTGTATACTTCTCTCTTATTCTTTGCTCTTTGGACATTCATATATGTATATATTGTAATTTACGTATATATCTGCATATATGTAAACATATTATATGTAAATATAATATAGGTACACATGCGTATATGTATACATAATGTATAACCTATTTTTTAAAATAATGTTAAATTATGAGCCCATGAACCTCCCACTTTGAAATTTGGCCAATCATTTAACGTAGATACAAACTATTCACTGAATTTTTTTAATTTTGATGAGGCACTTTTTAAAAAAATCAAATTAAAAAATAATTGGAAATTTTAAAAATATGTTTAAAAAAATGTTTATGGTATATATCGTTGGAAAGGGCATGCATAGCTGAGTAAAATGACACCATTAGCAACTTTGTAGCTTAATTAAAACAGCTGCTATAGGGATTAGAAATATACCAGTCATGTCATTTGGGACATTTTATGAAAATTTTAAACATCCGTATTTTGAAAACCGTTTGAGATAATTCAATAAAACTTTGAAATCCCTAGACACTATCTATATCCAGGTTTTTGTGTGTGTTGATTTAACATGGAATGACCCAAATATCAAAAATTGGTATTTCTTTTGGAAAATAACGTCAAAATCCAACAAGTGTATGTTTTTTGTTATCACTGGAAAGCTACGCACGTAATCTCTCTAGGTATTTCTTAAAATGTTAACTTATCACATTTCAACATCATCTTATAGTGTTTTGTACGTTACCCCCGAAAAAAACAATATTTTCTACTTTTTCGCCTTTAACTCATAAACTTTTCTATCTACAAAAATATTAACACAAACTACTGCGTTCTGTACCCCGATTTACCCTAGAAACTTAATTCGCATTGATTTCTAATGGTTAGACAGAAAGATATTAAACTTTTATTCAAGGGGGGCGAATTACGTAAACGCGCCACATGAAAAACCGGGGCTAATGGTTGTTAGGGCGTATTTCAACAAATACTAAGAATTGTTAGCTAAAAACCAAAATAGGCCAAAATTAGATATATATTTCTATTTGAATTCTAAGAAACCACTCTGGGGCTTCGGGGAATAGTAGCTGCCTCGTCGCCTGTCGGTATCAAGCGCCCCCTATTTTTTCCAGAATATTTTCTGTCGGACAATGGTCATACCCAGAGTTCGGGTCGCGAGCTTTTAGAATTGTGCATGCTTTATTTTTGTCGCGCCGCTTTTCTTATAGTTTTGGAATGCCAGGGACGACATATTATAAATCTATCATACCCGATGCCAGGGCAATAAAAACGAACTCTTTAGAAGTTTGTGGGAAACCGAATGCTTCGAACTTTCCAATTAATCTTAATTTTTGAGGGTCAGTGAAAACCCGTGAGCTTTTGAAAAATATTTATCACGGTGAACTTGGACACATCACCAAGGAGGACTTGAAAATTAGAAAAAAGAAAAGAGAGACCTGTTCTCCAATAAAGACGGGAGCAACCTGTCGGCCCAGTCGATGGCACCTTAATATAAAAAGAGAGACATTGTATCCACTCTCGGTCTTAGTGCGTTCCCGCCAGCCGTGAATCGGTAAATTGTGCCTTGGATCTGTTCACCGACAGCAAACAAGTCAACGTATAGTTGAGTATGAAATCAAGAGTGATATAACTCTAGTAGAACGATGGTCCACCACTGACCCCAATTGTATTATAATCCCCGGCATCCATCCAATATTTAGTAGTAGTTTTGTTTAATTAATTAGTAGTTGTGCATGCTGCATGTTTCGTTTTGGGGGAAATGTTCGCGTAAAATTTAACATTAGTAAAATTATTGTATAACCAAATTTAAAATTCTTAATAATGATTGATAAATAATAATAAATCCATTTTAAGTAACTCTAGATATGACCAAATTCTTTCGCTCTAAACCCTATCCCTAGTTTTAGGCCTTGTAGTAATAATTTCATGTTAACGCTTGGCATAGTAGGGCCACCGAGGGCAGCTAGTAGGCCTACGGAAAACGTTGTTACACCACCGCCCACCCTCAGGATACCCGGGTGGGCAAACCCAATTAACCAATACAAAAGCTGTTGAGGCCATGGGATTTCCTATCGTTAGATGGACGGAAAGTATCAAAGGTGAAATAGGTAAGCAAAACACGACGAACATAATTCTTTTAAATTATTGAAATTAGTGGAAATATGATTTAAAGAAATTCTTAAACTGGGATTAAAATGGGTTTATTTTAGGAAATTTATATCAAACATTTGGGTAGGTTAGGCACCAAAAGTCATGTAAATTCGCAAATTCATAAAAAAAAAATACCCATGAATTTAATAACTGGTTTTTTTTCGACCGCTCTCCCTTTAAGGGAGCTGGTCGGAGGGGGCGGAAATTAACGGCACTGCGTGCGCGTCAAAGAGTTCTATCGAATGAAACCAACTGGTTTTTTTTCGGTCACTCTCTCTTTAAGGGGGTTGGTCGAAGGGGGCGGAAATTAACGGCACTGCGCGTTCTATCGTTTGATATAAAAAGTACCATCCTAAGTTAAAGAGTTGACTTTAACGTATTGTTATTAAAGGGGGGGGGGGTCGAAATTGTGTCCGCTGTTTACCTGAAAGACCGGAAACTGGCCATCGGTAAAAGTTGTGTAGCCCCACACTGTAAATTAAATTTAATAATTTAATTCGCTATAACCAAACAGGAAATCTGTCCTACGTTGGAATTGTTTCCCCCCAAGCTTGTTTTGTTGTTTTCTTCCGTCGTGGCTAAAATTTGATAGTGACTGATCTGCATCATCGATTTACTTCAACTCTCCGCTGTCCCTCGTAACGAGGCGTAACAATTCGGAAGCTAAATTAAATAACAAATACTCAAACTCCCACTAATATTTTGTTAAATTTATCTCAAAATTAAGCCTATTTATTTATTATTGTACATCTAGAAAACCAATCTTACTTTGATGAGTAAGAAAAACAAGAACTACATAGCGACTGTAATTTAAAATAATTGAAAATTTGGTTCCGTTATAAAAAAAAACACGTTACGTAACATTTGAGTGAACTCTGTAACATTGAGTAATCTTGTCAACCCCCTTCCCCCTAGCTGCCTTACGTAATTACTGAACAACCACATATTTTGCAAGAAATACAGCCTTTAGTATCTGCAACGAATTATCAACATATTTTTGTTCAAAACGAAGCAGTGGTAGAGACCACTTATGGCACGAAAACCTGCGGTATTTGGTAAAAACATACCTAAGAGGCGCGTTCAAAATTTGAGACTGAAAATTAAAACTAAAAAAAGAGAAGAATCGGTCAAAAATCTTTTAGTAATCTTATTTAACCTTAGCTAAACCTAACCTAACCTTAAACTTTTGTGATAAATGCTACTGGAACCGAATTCAGATTAGCCGTTCGGTTCCTTTTTAGCAGCCCATTTGTAGCGCCACGCTGTCTGATATTGGAAAGATTTCCACCCAAATAGTAAACACGGGAAACGTAATAGGCCAACGACGTTAGGCCTAATATCTTTATCTCATGAATTTAAGTTTTTACGCGTGTGTTATGTAATTGAGCCATCAAGTCATGATTTTCACAGAGCCCGGAAAAACTAAGATGACAAAATCCACAGATACTAAAATTGGGAACCGTTGCAACGTTTAGCCGCTTCTCCATAGAGACCCAATTATTTTTTATATTGGTTTATTATTCCCCTTTATTCAATTTCAGTTGTTAATTAAAATTTAAGCGCATTATTTTCAAGGCTATTTTAGTTTATAACAAATCTTGTACCCTCCTCGAGGCTTATGTTGTCGAGCTACCGCGGGCTTAGTTAACAGTTTATTATATCCACACGAAGTGTTAAAATACTTTCGATAGGATGAAATATGGAACGAAATTTAGGTCCGCAGCCATGACTCCCAGTTTTGTCGAAATTTGTTTTTCGATATAAATGAGCAAAGGGCCCCAAATAATTGTTTAACACGAACGAAACTGTAGAGTTTAATGGCTGCAGTGGCGGCGAAAGAAAATATTTGGTGGCATACCTAATTAAAACTCTTAGGCAGCCCAAAGCGCCCCGAAAAAAAATAGTATTTGTATGTCATATTTGCTAGTGATTTTCACGACAAGAGAGCGGTGTTTAGCCAATAGCGAGTCTTAATCATAATTTATTTAAATAACCCTGGTAATAAAGATACGTTTAGCAAACGTGACCAAAAACGTGTGGGAACAGTCGCGGATGTCCGCCTAAATGTCGTGATTGGACACGTGTGAACACACGTACCGAACACGTGGGCTTGCACTTTGCATACACGATTGAAACAACGTTGAGAGAACATGTACACACATTTTCACTCGGTGATAACCACCCACTGTGTTGATGTAAAACACACGACATTAATTGAAATAACTAAAAATAACTTTTGATTGGTTTTTATTTCAAATCATTTTATCAAATATTGAGCACAATAGTTCCATTTGAATTTAAAATTTGAAAAAGGTTTAATGATCAGGATTGTGATTGTCGTCACTATCTTGATTGGCGCTTAAGCCATCTGCGGAATTAGATTTTGACTGATTTTTCCTGATTTCTGTTTATTCTTTTTGGATGAATCTCGTTTGCAAATACGGCTGTAGGCTTGTTTCAACCATTCTTTTATGATATTTTCTATCTCCGTTTGGGAAACTTTCTTGAAGGCACTGTTTGCCCTTACGGCACCTTCAACATAAATCATTGGTGAAAAAAAGTGACTTATGCAGAAAAAATAGTGTAAAAAGTAAATTACTTATAACTACATCCTTTGCCTTTAAATCTTCAAAGGCGCTTTTACCGTGACTTTTCCAATTGTAAGTCTGTGCCAGCTTGTCGCTCATCAAAGTTGTCAAGATTCTTCTTGTAGCGTCGCCCAAGCTTTTCCCTCCCAAACCTCCTAGGAATGAAATCTGTAAAAATTTAGAGAAACGTTATTATAATTAACAAATAGTTTCACTTAAATGAAATTACCAAAGAAAGCTGATTAGTTTTGTCATCTAAATAAGTTTCTAAACTTTCAAGGGACGAGTGCGAATCTACTGGGAAATTAAGATGATCAACATCAAATTTGGAATTCTTAGGGTCGTTTTCAATAAGAATTTTGTTTAACATTCTTCCATTCGATTGAACTTGGGTTTCGATTTGTTCCAGTTTGCGCAAAAATAATTCAGTTACATGATCAGGAACTGAAATTTTTTACACTATTATTTGCCTTGGAAATCCAATTGTACAAAAATGATGAAACTTACATTTTTGAATAATCTTTATTTTGGTTTCTAGAGATCCGACTTTGGAAGGAAGTTACTAGTTGGCGCTGTGGATGTTCTTCCAGAGCTTAATTCTTCGTGAGAAAAACTTTCACCCAAATAACTTCTCCCAGCCACTGAATTTATACAAGAACTTTGTTTATGTGTGAGATTTTTAACCGCTAAAAATTAGTCTTTATAATTAAATAATTTTAATTCAGAAAAAGACAGACATATTTATACTTACATTGGCATCTGCTTGTGTTATACTCAATCTCTGAGACCTGATGGTCAGTGTTTATGACTGAATGTGTGTATTTGATCTTCCAAAGATTGATTTCTTATACTAGTGTTACATCTTTTCGATGCTTGGTTTGGAATAGGTGGTGATTTTCCGGCTATAAAGTTTGTAAACACGTTTTACTATTTTGTTGAGTATGGAATTTCTGAAAACCTAAACTCACTAGAACATGGAAATTTTGGTGCTGCTGGCAAAGTGATATTCTTCAATTTGGAAAAGGTTCTTTGAAAAATGTGTAAAAAAAAATAATTAGAGATTTGGTGGCGACGCATTTATTAAACTTTCGGAAATTTATACCTTCATCACTGCTCTCTGGATCTAAATTTTGGTTTTATTTCTCAACTCGACCACCTTTTCCTCTTTTCCTTCTATTTAGAGCCCCTCCTTTTTCATTTTCAGCTTCTGTGATATCAGTACCTATATCAGATTTCCATTCAATTTCACATGACTTTTTTTCGGCAGTTTTATAGTTATCTGAAATATGGTAATATTTATTTTAAAAAAGGTTAGTATGATCCCAAAATTCTTCTTAATAATGCATCACCTGTTTCATAACACCATACATTATCCATTTGTCATTAGGATCTTCGGCATTCAGGATAGCCGGAACAATTCTCTCATCTGAGCGATAAGGTGGCCAATAACATTTTTTTTTTCACTTTCATCAAGCCAACGCTTATTAATCACACCACATTCAATGTCAACCGTACTAGTTTTTTCAACGAATTCCACAACCAGAAACATGGCGTTATGTGGTTAGAGATCATATAAATCAATCAATTAACGAGTTATGCTAGTATATTTTTAAATAAAAAGCTTAAGCTTTGCTACAAATTAAATTTTAAAATTAGACTAAATAGGTTTATTTAAATTATGTTGCTTAATTTAGAGATTGTTCAGGCAGTACCGGGGCCAGCAGGTAGACCAGGACTACCTGACATTTTGACAGGGGCCTCCACCTCGTATGTTTTGGTAATTCGTTTAAAAATTTCCAATTAATTATTTAAAATTTATTAGGTTTATTTAAACCTAAACAATTAAAAGGGGCTTCCACGTTCAGGGGGCCTCCAAGCTCGGTGCCTACTCGTAAAAAAATCCTGGGGCCGCTTCTGTGCTCAGATTGATATTTTCACCGACAGTAGTAGCACATACTTCTATGATTAACCACCCATATGCTATTAACCCTTTTCAAGTTCTGCTCGGTACACCAAAATCAATATACAAATAAAACTTAAAAGTATTTTATTGACTTCCATAATTAATAATTATGCAGTAGTGGGACTGAAACCCCTGAGACGTTTGTTTTTCTTAAGAAGTAGCATTTTTTCTAATTAATTCGACTGGCCACGATTCGTGTGACGATAAATTGGACACAGCTTGAATTCCAAGGTTTGAAGACTTGCAGGGGTAAGTGTAAGCATCATTCACATTTTTAAAATACTTTCCAATTAAATAAAGATTTGAGTGATATTTCACAAAGTTATGTATCTCAACCACTTTTCCATCTTCTAATTTGCAGCAATTGTCACCTTCTTTGAGTGTAAAAGTAAACCCATTTACACAGAGTTTCTTATATTGAGCACTATCAATATATTGCAGTGTCGGGCCGTTACAATGCTCATATTTCGGTTCGAAACGCCCCGGGTTAAATTCTAGCTCCGGGCACTGTTCACTTTGCTTTAATTCAAAGAGTCTATTTACAATCTGTTGTATAGGTTTGTTAGGGGTGCGAACCAGATTCTTAAGTTGGCAGAGATACGTTTCAAAAAGGAAAGCGGAAAACTTGTCTAGCCCACCATATATACGGGCATGCCCAGAGATATGCAGGAGGTTATGAATGTTATACACATAAATGCCTTTTCCATATATGTGTTTTGAGCTACTAACAAATAAACGCAAAATTGACTCTGCATAGTTTATTTGTTCTGCTGAAGGGTCCTTATGACATAAAATGTACATTGCGCAATGCAGTAACTGAAAGTGATCAACAATAGAATCTGGTAACAACACCCTGAAAATAAAAAACCCTGTGTATAAGACAAACTGCCTAAATTCAGTTGCTTTCCACCTATCAATTTCATTTAAGCTCCTAGGCTTACGGGAAAATTATATGGGAGTTTGGCTAGAGATTCTTAACATCTTAACTGACAGTTGATCTATTACATTTGCTTTTTGCTTAACAGCCGACTTGGGTTTCAAAAGTGCTAGTATTATACGCCGTGTAACACCCAAACAAACTAAATTCATATAATCTAATGGAAAACTGTTAATCTTATCAATTGGTAATTTTAGTAAAGGAGAGTTATGACCCTCTATATGATGTTCTTTTTGAGACATATTCCTAAAACTTTCATCGGTTCTTAAGGATGCGTTGAGCCCATAAAAAATTACTTTATCTTTATATAAACCTTTTTGTTCACAGTTGTCACACCCGAAATATACATTATGGTTTTTAATACATTTTAAAATTGACTTGGCAGAGGCATCACATACAAAACATCCTAGTTTAATTTGATATGAGGTATCTTTGAAATTTATTCCCTCTTCTAAGAGATTTAAGGTTTCCGTAACAAATTTTTCTAAATATATATTTAAGGGTTTGGGTAAAATATTCCAACAACAAATGGCTTAGTGTTCAGTGTGTCTACGCAGCGGGCAAGTATTGGCCATAACTGATTATTTACGCTTTTAAATATTGGAACCCCATCTACGTTAAAGGATATTTGTAGAGATTGGGTATCAGTTTTCAAGCCCGATTTCAGTATTTCAAGCAAACCATTTGTCAGTCCCATGTGGTAATATTTTCCATTTTCTAAGTTGTCAAGTTGAAGAGGTACTTGACTCTTCACTTGCAGAATGGTTCTTGAGTCCATTGGAATGTTCGGGTGATAGGGGTGTAAAACTTTCAAAAGTCCATTTAATGCTGTGTGGCTGATAGCAAAATAAGAAGCCCATTCTTTTAAGTCATCCCGTAAATTTGCATCTTTTTCATAATCTCCATTAGAGATAGAACTCAAGCTATCATTTTCGGACTCATTATCAAAATATTCTTCACCAGAAATAGAACTAGTTTCAGAATGATTCCCCCATTTGTCTGAAGAGGTTACATTTTTAACTTTGAATTGCTCAACAAATATATTCTGCACAGTTGCCTCTTCATTATCTATTTCGTCTGAAGTATCACCATTTTTAAGTTCATTCAAACGTTTTTGTACAGCGGACGCTATATTTCGCCTTTTTTGTCGTTTAGATAGATTGTACATATTGTAAATTTTGTATTTGGCACCTCCGATAACTATGGAGTACAAATACATATACTATAATCCAGATTATTTTGAAACAGTTAAACTTACTGGGACTTTGACTAACTATTTTGGGATACTAATTAAATTTACAATTTAATCAACTACCAAAACCAATTCAAGGATATACCATAAAGGCTTTACAAATTTTGGGATTTTTTTAAAATAAATTCACTAAAAATAATTTACAATTTCCTCAACTCTAGTAAAAATTTAACAAGGACATACTATTCTGGTAATAAAAATTGTGACACGTAATTTGGTTTGTCCTCTTAATAGAGACTCGGCACTCCATAGCTTTGGCCATGGCCGCCATTGTGGTACTATAAAACCTCAAATCAAACTTGTAATAGATAATATCTAACAACGTGCTGGTACAATTATTTTATTTTCCCCACTTATTGCAAACTTATTTCACTAAAATTACCTCAATATATTTTTCGAATAGCGCAAACCACAGTAGGGGCTCTGAGCCTACTGTTCCTTTAATTCCAATTAGATTTTCAATCAGATAGAGACCGTCCTAGGGCCTAGGCCTAACCGAAAAAAATTATTAATATAATGATATTGATTAAATATTTAAATTAGAAATCTGAAATATTTACCTTCCGTTGAACATGCCCTTATTTTATATTCAACAACAATAAAACTAAACTAATTATATAAATATAACTGAATAGTTTATAATTGAAAAGCGGATTAACACCGGACTCTTGAAATTTCACATATTACAAATGGCTACCAATGGCGAGCGGTAACCGTACTGCAAAACGAACTACAACACGGCCGTCTCGAGATCTGCTTCGCGCTCATAGCGGCCCAGGCAAAGATTTCCTCTCCTGTGTATTTCCGCGAATACCTTCTTTTAACACTAGGAGCGCTGTCTGAGCCCCCCCTTAAATGTAAAAAATTAGCGGGATTTTAATAGTTTTCTATGGCGGTAAATTCAACTAGTTAATCCTTTTTGCATTGTTTTTCAAAAACTTCTGGAAAGTTTGGGATATACATCTTATGATTTGATCTTTATCTAATAAGTTTTCATTTAAAACATTTATTTAATTAAAGTAATATGCTTATATTGAGTTTTATTAGTTAATTGCTAAGCCTAACCAAAGTTTCTTTTGTTTTTCAAAATTTTCAAACCAGTATTCGCATTTTTTTTATCAGAATTTTAAATAAATAACCACAATATTATTCATATTATTTAATAAATACCTTTATTATTCTTTAAATTAAGTTCACATTTCTCAAACTTTAGTTTTAAAATATTGCCTATTTTTAATTTGCAAAAATGCCCACCACAAAAATTTGTTGCGTTCCATTCTGTGAATCTAAGAAGAATATCAATGTATAATTTCATCAGTTTCCAGTTGATGAAAGTTTATGCAAATTATGGACTAAGAACATATCTAGAAAAGATTTTGGGGTCAATGAAGCTTACGCATCACGCAAGATTTGTTTGTAGTGGGACATTTTAAGGAAAGTTATTACTATCAAGGTCTAAAGATTCGCAAATTAAAGAAAATATTGACAAAGGAAACATATGAATCTATAATATCTATTAGAATAACTTCATTGTCTACAATATCTTGCGTGTCATACCTCCTTAAATCTGGTTTCCAGTTTGTCTTGACAAGAAATTTAACAAGCGATGCTATTGAAATGTTTTTCAGCATTCTCAGAAAAATGGCAAGAGAAACTATATTCAGTTTGGAATCCTACCTTAAGAGAGGCACTATATCATTAACAAAACCTAAAACATCTAACGTTCCCCAAGACAGCTTCACAGATCTATCAGCCATGATTGATACTAGACTCGATGGATTTTCAACTATTTTTAACGGCAATGAAGTTACGTTACGTGTACCCAGATACACAGAGATGCATACTTGGCTGGTTATGTAGTACAAATCCTAGAGGAAAAACATTTTTGCGAATTGTGCCTTGAAAATGTATCACAGCCTAATTCTGACTCACCATTAGTTGGATTGATAAAATTGTCCGACAGAGGAAACCTTAGGTATCCGCAGCAAAGCTTTATCATGTTAATGGCTATAGTAACAACATTCATAGAGAGAGCTGTACCCTATCTCCGGTATTCACCTGCCATTTTAAAAAACATTGAAATCCACTTGTGGCCAAAATTGCTCTATGCCCTTACATCCAATGTGATTTGAATAATAATCACCGAATGAAATTGCTGATTTAATTTGTTGAAAGGTTGTACTTCCAATTATCACAAATATTACCAAAACTCTGTCCGCAAAATTTGAGAAAGTGAATGAACTTGTGCATAAGTTGTAAATTCTAGTTTTCTAAATTTTTAGTTGTGTATCATTCAGTGGGAAATTCACATTGGTTTATTATATTTATCAGATTTAAATACCTTCCAAGTTTCCATCACTATTTTAATTCATAGTGATTTTCCAAGTGACAGTTAGTTAATTAAAATTCATTTATTTTACTACTTTAATTAAAATAAATTTTTAAACATTAATACAAAACTAAGGCCCCTGGAAGTTACTACATAGCAAAAATACAGCTGTAAGGAGAACCACGTGTTTATGTTTACATTTATATACAGAAAACGTCGACGGCGACTTCTGGCTCCAGAATGACCAAATTTTAATAACGTTTTTCAAAACTTTACTTTGCGTTAAAAAATCTCAAGAGGTGTTTAACTTTTTTATTTTACAAAAAATTACACATTACGCGATAATAATTGAAATTCCAAAGTTCCGCGCAGTTCCTCCCATTCGATAACATGGCTGCGAATTTTCTCAAGGGGGGGCTAGACTAGCGCCAGAAAACGATGTGAGAAGTTTTTGAACTAATTTCCCATACGCGATTTTCGTACGATCGCCTGGGCCGCTATGAGCGCGAAGCAGATCTCGCACGGCCAACTTTGATTTCGCGCTGCCGCGCTATAGCGGCCATAACAATCGCCGTGTTTTTGCAAAGTAAGATTTTTCCCGCCAGGGAGAAGTAGCGCTAGAACTCCTCACATATTTTCTCTTTTTATTGCCGCCTTCCAGTGCAATCAGCTGTTATTCTTCAAAGAAAAAGTCGTTTTTTCCCAGTTTTTATATTTTTATTTTATTAACGAAAGAGTAAATTAATATTTTAGTTATATTTAAATTATAATTTAGCTTTGAAATATTTTTAATACTCTATTTATATTCTACGACAATAAAAATAAAAAATGTGTATCTCCGGCTCTGCTCCGCCAGATGTGGTCAACACCTTATCACGGTAATGCGTAATTATGAATAGTATTTTTTATAAAACCAATAATTCAAATATTTTAAATTAGTAATTATTTACCTACATCTTTAAAATAATGTTGTTGATAATTATTCTTGATATTAAATAGATATATTTTTAGTATAGTTGTAAAGTGAATCTTTGAATAACAAAGTAAATGTTACTGAAGTTTGTATTCTTTTCTAGATATTGGATTATATACAAGCTCTTTTACTTTTTCATGCTTAGCAGAAATTGTGCGCGTTATGTTATCCATAACCGGAGGGACTATTTTCTGACAGACTATTCCTGCAATTAATTTGGCAGGTTCTGGATCACAACTATAAAATAGTGGACAGAGTTCGTGCTTTGGCAAAATGCATTTCTCAAGTTCATCGTAAACACCTTGAGACCCGCAAATGTTGCACAAAGGTGACTATTCTTGATACAATTAATATGAATGGACAACTTGGATATTTAAGATTTCCTCTATCTTGGTTTTTAATCAAATCCAATAGTGGAGAGCTGTGACATGGCTGGGAAATGTTTACAACGCAGCAGCCACAAAATTCCTTCTTTTGTAATTCCCTCAAAACATACCCAGCTAAGTATGCTTCACAGGCTAATTTTAAGGTAGAACATTGAGTTTCAGGAGTGATCAAAAGGGCATCTAAAATATTTTTATAGTCTTCAGGAATTTGATTGTCGGACAATTTAGAAGGTCTTGTATCACACCAAGGAGATGGCTTTTGTAACTCCCGTTTCACCATTAATTTTTCAGTGTCATCTTTGATGGGAGCTTGAGGAAACCATTTTTCCTTGAAAATTGGTAACCTTTAATTAACCTGTAATTTTAGGTGTTGACGCCAAATTTTTGATTGCAAGTTATTTATGGTGACTTTTATTGAGTTTTTATATTTCTACAATTTCTTTTTCGATTTCATCTTCAGCCACCTCAGAAATATTTTTTCCTGAAGAACTTGCACTAGCACTTTCAACATGACTGATAAATATTTTTTTAAATAAAGATACAAACCTGAAATATAATGGTCGTCCTTGAAATGTAGACTACATCTTTACCATTTTCACTCATTTGAAAATCTTTTCATTTAATGATTTTTACCTCTCCGAGGGGACAAAGTCCCCTAGGAGGGGTTATACAACGACCGTGTCTGTCTGTGGGTCTGTGGGTGGGTCTGTCTGTGGGTCTGTGGGTCTGTCAGGCCTGCGAACGCGTTCGCATTTTCGGTGCAAAGTGTAATCACTGCGTACGCAGTTTCTCGAGATCTCTGCGTTCGCAGTTGCTAGTAATTAGGGAACAAAGTCGAAAAACCGTGTTTGCAAAACCACCGTGGGACGGTGAGCATTAACGGATTAATTTGCAGTCGGGGTTGGTTTGGTGGTTTTTTTTTCGTCAACGCTCGCCGTCACGACACGTTTAATTCAGTAGTTTGGATATTTCGCTATTGTAATGTTTATGTGTAGGGCGGTAATGTTGTGTTAATGTTATGACGTTTGTGGTGTGTATGTACGGGTGGTAACTCTCCAACTCTTTCTTATTGACTTTTGGGACGGACCGAGTGCTGAGTGTAATGCTACCTCTCAACATCCAATGGCAGGGTTTCCACCAATTGTTCACGGTATTCGTCTTAGTATCAATTTGCGATCGCATCGGGCGGGATTTGAACCCGAGACCGCCTGTTTGACAGGCGGACGTTCTACCACAGAACCACCGACACTTATAACGTTTCATTGAAAATTAGACCTTCAGCTTTATCGAAAGCGTATTTAATAGAGCATGAAATTTTGGTTTAATTGAAATAGAGCAAGATTTCGTGAAAGATTTAAATTATTGTTATTATTATTATTCTAATTTAGCGATTTCTCATTTGATTAAAAACAAATGCGTCACCCAGGTTTCGAACCCGGGCCGTTCAGTTAGGCAGTCGAGCGCTCTACCACAGAACCAACGATAACTTCAAGCTATACTGCAAATAAGACACTCATTGTAAGCATAATAGTTAACAAAGTCTTGAATATTTTTACGAATGAAATTGTGAAGGCCTAATGTGGTTTTTTTACGAAAAAATTATAAAGACTTAATCTTGTTTAATATAATAAGTTGCTTTATTTCAATTTGATACTTTTGTTTAGTGTTTTTTTAATGAATGGAGTTAAAGATTTTTTTCTTCTATTATTTGACGTTTTATTTTAATGAATGGAGTTTAAGATTGTTTCTTCTATTATTTGACGTTTTATTTTTGCGGTTGTATATTTGTTTTATCTTTTATTCTTTTAAAATTATTTACTTCTTCCGCAAAATGGTTCATTTTTTGGAGGAACCTTTTTACTTATTTTTTGTGTATTAATGTTTTGAGAACCTTTACGTTTGGGAAAGGATAATTTTTGACGGAACCTTCAAAGTGTATACGTCGCATTTTCAAAATATTTAATGGTCAAATCTTGTTTTAGCGCAGTCAGCAGATAAGATAAAGGGTAGAACCCGTTAGTTTTTTGTAATTTATTTAGTTTTTTCAGTCGTATATTCTTATCTATTAGGTTTAGCGTATTGGTTTTCAAGCTTAATAATTCATTTATTAACAACATATCGAGTTGGTCTGGTTTTCAGCTCGGTCGTAATTTATTTTAAACGTTTTCTCGGCTGATTAAGATGTTTAATGCAGTTCATCAATTGGGTTCGTTTGTGTTTATTTATAAAGAACCCTAACTATTCCCTCTACGGTCATTTATTGATATACGTTTAGTCAAGTGGCTTTCTGTGCTTTGTGAATGGTAAGTTTTTCGCTTCTTGTTAATAAGTTTTTTGTTGGTGTGGATATTTGGATATCTACGATTCCTAATGCAGTCATTGATATCCTGGGTGTGCGAGTCATTATATGATATTGGAAATTGGACGGTTTTGGTCTTTTTCATGCGGTATGTGTCACAACGTCAACAGGTTCCGACAGTCTACGAGTCGTCCACTACCAGATATCTACGGTATCTTGATCGGGCGAACGTTGAAATAAAATGAGCGTTAACTATGCGGCAAGTATTTCGTAAGCGACAAAAATACAAATACCCTCTGTAGATATTTCTTTCATTAAAATTGGCTTCGTATTATATTTAACTGCTAAACTTGTACCGTAAATAGGGTTAAAGTCAATTGTGAATTGTTTTAGTACGTCTAACTCACTGTTGTAACTACTTAATTTATAATATTCTGAATAAATTAATCTCGGTTGTTTCGTCTCAATTATTTTAATTCAAATTAAAATTTTATACCGGGCGGGATTGAACGGGGATTACGTTATTAGTAAATAACTCTGAATTGGGGAGATATAACTTAAAGGGTCATCTCGAGAAATTAATACCACTAGGGACAATGCTTCCGAGGAGAGGTATATTTTGGCTTGCCAACTTGTTAACCATAATAACCGAAGATTTTCATTGCTTGGGAACTCGTGAAAAGACAAATCTGTCATATTTTTGTATTTGAGGTACAAGACGGTATGGTTTCATATTTATATACGTTTTATTATTAATAACAATAAATCAAAAATTACCGAGACGTTTTTAAGCCCGATTTTCAAAAATTGCGCCTTATATCAATTACGCGTCTCTATATGAAATTATCCCCTCTTTGACTAAAAAACACATTTCCTTTAATTAGTTTAGTTTATCTGGCAATTTTACCCGAACATAATTCTAAAACATGTTATTTTCATTTCATTTATGCCAACGTGTTTTTTCCGATAAAATTATGTTATTACGAGAGAAAACGTTTTTTCCGGATTTAATTCGGGTCCCCCGCCTTTGCCTGTAATAAAATTTACATATTTTGTGAGGAGACAATTTTCTTTCGCTTATTTACATGGGATTTGAAAATTTTGTTATGGCCGCTATAGCGCGGCAGCGCGAAATCAAAGTTGGCCGTGGATCACGAGACGGCCGTGACTACAATGACCTCAGAAACGGTGTTGCCAATGTTTTAGGAGCGAAAATCGCACAGCCCAGTAAAGTAAAATTTTTCAGCCCCCCCTCCCCACAAAACGTTTTAGCCATGGTCCCTCCTCAATCTTAGCTCAAACCATTCTAAATATTATCTAGTTTCGTAGGTTAGCGCGGAAAAAACATTTTAAATAAAAAAAAGTATTAGAAAATACAATAAACTGAAGTCCATGTAAAATAAACAAAAACATAATCTAGATATTTTTTTCGGAAAAAGTGGTTTTCCTCAAAAAAAATTCGAAGGTAAATATCCCACAAAATCAATTATTTTTACTTAAACCTTTTTATTCCAAACAAACCAAATAAATTTCCCAAAATCCCCCTTTTTGGGAATTATCCCACACATCCAAAAAAATAATATCAAATAAAAAAAATCATATAATAATTCACTGTTCGTTGCGGCTATTGCCATCAAATTGACAACTGGCAACGAGACCGGTAGCACTGCCAAATGCGCGCAAGGCATTATTGGTATTCGCACGTGGTACTCGCTTTGGCAGATAGTCCTGTTTCAAGAATTTTGTCGTCTGCTACAAAAATAATAAAATAAAATTCTTTCAACAGTGCTACCAGCATTCGTATTAACCATATTTAGTATAAAGGGGAAAAGTGAACAATAATGCCTTGCGGGCATTTGGCAGTGCTACCGGTTTTCGTTGCAAGTCGTCAATTGAATTACAGTCAAAAACGTTCAGCTTGATTAATAATAATAATAATCAGCTAGGCTAATACCCAAGGCACCACCTTAGGCCTAAGTCATCAAGCGACTTTTGAAGCCATTAATTCAGGTGGCCGGGTTACAATGCGTAGGAGGGTGGTGGCAAGCCCTGCATGCCACGCCAGCCAACAGCTTTCTACACTAACTATTACCGTTAACCTCAACAAGTTTTCATTGGCTCGATTAATACGTCATCTACTTAATTAATACATCTCGAAACTAAAGGTCAATCGCGCCACAAAAAAGGTGGACGTCGACTCCCGAATTAAAACAAAATGAAAAATAAAATAACCAACGGAGGGATCCAACCTTTTCGAGGTGCAGGGGAGGGCATAAGTGTAAATGCGCAGTAGCGATTTAGGAGAATATTTTTATCGTTCTTTTAACTAGCCAAAATTTTGGTATTGCATCAAATTTCTACCCCCAGAGGTTACTAAATTCAACGGGGTCTCGATAGAGAAACGGTTTGAAAGAATTTCTAGATTGCCTCAAAAAGTCGTCCCAGTTGAGATCCCATTGATTCTCCATTGAATCTCATCTCAGTTACGTCACGATTTTCCTTAGCAACGAAGTAGCCAACTACAGCACATAGCAACCACTCAATGGGGAAAAAACCGATGGTTTTATTTTTTCCACCGATGAGCTTTTTCGTCATAATTACGTAGCAAAATGTTGAAAGCTATTATTTCAGTCACCGGTGTTTTTTTAAAATGGCGTCAAAACCGGAAACGGGAAAAAGCGTACAAGAGAAAACCGATGTCAGCGATGGCTAACCGGTGTCATAGGTGAGAGTTGTTGAACGTAGCCCAACTAGCGTTCTTTCTGAGGATCACGAGTGACGAAGCAAACAAAATTGAAACTTGCAAGTTATCTTGACGTTTGTAAATAGGAATGAAGTAGATGTATATACTATAGAGTGGAAGAAACTATTTTGGGAATAATCTTTAAAATACTTAAAGTGAAAAGTAGTATACAAGAAAACGTTAATAGCGATATTTTCATTTGTAGTACAAATGCGAAAAATAAAGTTCTGTCAGTTATTATACAATTTTATTATTTTTAAATTTTATTGTATTATTTTTTATGATGGTGACCAAAATTGAAAAAGGTATATTAATAGTTATTTCCATAAAAGGTTTCAGTCGGGGGCGGGTAAAGGAAAACTGATTTTGCAAGAATGATTTACATCACCCTTGGCATGTATGTATGTTTCGTCCGCTTGCAGCTAGCTTGTAGGGTATTTTAAAATCGAGTAAACATTCAATATTTACCTTTGAGATTTGATGACAAAAAACTACGCTCGGTTATTCGTCGCTTAAATAATTCATGTTTAACCGTAAAAGTATTAAAATTAAACAATATAAGATAGTAATTACTATTTTACATTGTATATACTAAAACAACGCCATAAATCACTAAGCCTAATCATAACTTGGAAATATAAAAGTACCGGTAACTTCATTATATCTTTTTGTAAAATTGGCCGTGTGTGACGTCGAAAAAACAGTTGAAACACGTACGAACATTATATGGAAAGACCTATTTTAAAAAGAAATGAAGGGAGTATTAAATTTAGGACTTTTTATTTGTAAATTTAAAGCGGTAAAGCCTGCCTCCCAAAAAAAAACATTTCGCCCCGCAAAAAATACACATTTCTATAGCGATATTAGCGAAAGGCAGAAGCGACGTATTCACTAAGCTTGGTAAAACATGCTTAATCATACGCAACAGTAATACCATAATTTTATAATATTTTACATAAGTGTGTCTCTTTGATAAATATTTTAGTGAGAGCTTGTCACGTAGTGACGTCATCCCGGTAAGAAACCGCCCCCTGGCGAGACGCCGTTAAAGGCTACGCCGAACAAGAGAGCGAGCGGACGCGAAACTGCGCCGTTGTATAGTCTCTCTTGTGACTAGCTCTAAGTGAACGTTTTGCGTGTTAAGAATAAAAAGTGGCATACTTATGTGTATATAATAAACTTATGGTAATACTATTCCCTTTGAATCCTTCAATACTCTAAAAACTTTGTTCAAACTAAAATTTGGTCTTTAATAGAATAATTTGATAAAAAATTACATGGATCCAAATTTTTAAACGTCGCGCTATGTGGTCAAATTATTTGATATCTTTCGAAATTCTACGCGACATTAGGTTCCAAAAAACCGACGTACTTAGTATTCACCAATTACCCAAAAAACTCTATTCCCACAGCCCAACGCCAAACGCGTAGTTGGTTGCTAGAAGCACGTTGACCGAAAGAGAGAGGAAGATAAAGTCAATTTTTTTGATTACCTAAATATCGGTGTTTGGAACAATCGTGAGTCGTCTCACCCATATTTTATTAATCATGGTGAAGGCCACGCCAACGGGGATATTTAGGGAAAGGAATGGGAACCCGCAGCGGAAGTATGACAACGACCCGCTGAGGTCCTCACCCGTGGTCGTCCTCAACATACTCTCGGCCTCACACACGCTTGGGATTACATGAGCTCGCCTCACACCAGGTTGGCCAGCTTTTTCAAAACCAATTTGCGGAAGAAGAATGAGAACCCACTGGAATCGCAGAAATTATAATATCCAAAATAAAAATCCTATTAAATATCTCGAGGGGTCGAACATTTACCAAAATCCCGTACAATTTGTCTAAAATCGCAAAATGTTTTAACTCTATCTATGGTAAATTAACATTGAAATCCCAAAATCACTTAAAAAATAATGATAAAATCGCCAAAATCTCTACGAAATCCAAAAATCCCGTACAAAATAATGGTAAGTGTCCGACCCCTCGAAATATCTTCTTTTAAAATATGTTTTTCGATACGTTATTTTCACCGTGGTAAAACTCACGTTAACCGCCTAAACGATAAATTGTTGTTTGGTGTTGTGAAAGGGAGAAAGTTGCCAGATTTTACATTTGAATTTCAGTTGTGAAAAAAAAAATGTAAAAGCGTGTGACGGTGAAAAATATTTTCTAGCGTTCTTTCAAAAAAGTAACTTTTCATAATATAAATAATGCAACTAGTAGTACCCACTCAGCTACTATCAAATAAAATCAATAAAGGTCCACACGGACGTTTGAAAAATTGCGCACGTAATAGACAGATACGACCAATTATATTTCCGAAACTAGCGCGGGAAATTGGTTAAATTCGAAGGCCGGTGTAGCCCTTTAATGATGTGAAAGTTATATATGTCTAAAACATTTTACACTTTCATTTATTTTATTAAATGCGGGAAACTCCGTCTTATATCGCCAAATGCAAAGCTAATTCATTGTATAGGGGTGGGCATAGAAACCCTTTGTCCAACGTTTGGAAACCAAGTTACGCTTATTTATAAGTGACCTTAGAACATTTTAACAATAAAATTATTTCTGAACAAAAATTGATTTAAAACGTTTAAAATTTGTATAACGTTTGGTTTTCAGTATACTTAATATAGGAAATTTTAATACGTGTTTTTTGACGAAATAGTTCGTGTTTTGAGTACCAAAAATCGCCGCCTGAGAGCACAATTCACGTAACAATATACATAAAACTTAAAAAGATGCGCGTATTTTGCTCTTATTTGACGAAATGCAGCTTTAAGAAAGGTGTTATTCTACAAAAACTAAAAGGC
This sequence comes from Leiobunum rupestre, assembly GCF_980474605.1. Taxonomy (NCBI): domain Eukaryota; kingdom Metazoa; phylum Arthropoda; class Arachnida; order Opiliones; family Sclerosomatidae; genus Leiobunum; species Leiobunum rupestre. The sequence continues at coordinate 26,139,637 of NC_143394.1, read as the reverse complement.
CTGTTTTAGAAAACCTCAATCGCACTAGTCGGCCACGTGATTGAACACCAAATAAATAGCGTGTCTTAGAATACCAAAAATACAGGTTTAAGAAACGAATATATTTACACGAGTAGAAAGTCGTGTTTTAGAAAACCTCAATCGCACTAGTCGGCCACGTGATTGAACACCAAATAAATAGCGTGTCTTAGAATTCCACAAATACAGGTTTAAGAAACGAATATTTTTACACGAGTAGAAAGTCGTATTTTAGAAAACCTCAATCGCACTAGTCGGCCACGTGATTGAACACCAAATAAATAGCGTGTTTTAGAATACCAAAAATACAGGTTTAAGAAACGAATATTTTTACACGAGTAGAAAGTCGTGTTTTAGAAAACCTCAATCGCACTAGTCGGCCACGTGATTGAACACCAAATAAATAGCGTGTCTTAGAATACCAAAAATACAAGTTTTTTTCCAAGTGTTATTTTAGGCAATTGAAAAGGATTGTTTTCGATTTCTAACAAAACACGTGAATAACCCGTATTGTTGCACGAAATTGAAATGGTGTTTTAAAACACCTAACAAACAAGGTTCTAGCACGTTTAATGATACACGAAACATATTTAATGTTTTTGGACCGGACAACACTTCGTGTATAACACGTTTATATTTAGTCAACACGTGATTTACACGCAAGGCACCCAATTTCGACCATATATTCACGTGCTATTGCTACCTGGGAACTTTCTTAATTTATAAAATTATAAGAATATATGATTATATTATGTATAATATAATTATTATTTCTAAGGGTTTTGGAAAATTATAGACCAAAATGTGATTTATGAAACTCCACTCTCCCCCTATTCGGCTTTCCGTTGCTATGCAACTCGTTTTGATATTTTTAATATTTAGGCTTAGTTTCTCTATTCGGTGTTATAGTCGCAAGCCATATTTCCCGCACGGTACTGACGAGTCCCAAATAGGACGAAACCGGTCTACCGTTGGATTTTCTGGATATTTTATTTTATTTTATTTAATTTAATTTAATTATTCACTCGAAGATCTATTTGGTCCGAGTTTCGCGTTTTTGTTTGCTCGAAGACCTATCGGTACGAGCTATTAGTAAGTTTTTAAATTTCTTCAAATTTGTTTAGGGTTTAGCTTTATTATCCCTTTTCATAATGGACTTATCTACTTATTCGCCAATTTTATCATCCTTTACAATGCAGTCCATAGGTGGTTCCTTTTAACTTAACATAAATTACGTATATACTAATCTCCACCACTCTCCCCCTATTCGGCTTTCCGTTGCTATGCAACTCGTTTTGATATTTTTAATATTTAGGCTTAGTTTCTCTATTCGGTGTTATAGTCGCAAGCCAGATTTCCCGCACGGTACTGACGAGTCCCAATTAGGACGAAACCGGTTTACCGTTGGATTTTCTGGCTATTTTATTTTATTTAATTTAATTTAATTATTCACTCGAAGATCTATTTGGTCCGAGTTTCGCGTTTTTGTTTGCTCGAAGACCTATCGGTACGAGCTATTAGTAAGTTTTTAAATTTCTTCAAATTTGTTTAGGGTTTAGCTTTATTATCCCTTTTCATTATGGACTTATCTACTTATTCGCCAATTTTATCATCCTTTACAATGCAGTCCATAGGTGGTTCCTTTAACTTATCAGTTACACTAGCTAGTCTTGTGTAAAACTGAAACAAGTTGGCAAGCCAAAATATACCTCTCCTCGGAAGTATGGTCCCTAGTGGTATTAATTTCTCGACACGACCCCCAATGATATCTCCGCAATTCAGAGTTATTTACGAAAAACGTATTATCGGTTCAAACCCTGCCCGGTATAAAATTTTAATTTTAATTTAAATAATTGAGACGAAACAATCGAGTTTAATTTATTCAGAATATTATAAATTAAGTAGTTACAACAGCGAGTTAGATTCACTAAAACTATGCACAATTGAATTTAACCCTTTTTACAGTACATGTTTATCAGTTGAATATAATACTAAGCAAATTTTAATGAAAGAAACATCTACAGATGGTATTTGTATTTTTCTCGCTTACGAAATACTTGCCGCATCTTTAACGCTCATTTTATTTCAACTTCCAGTTGACGTTGTGACACATACCGCATGAAAAAGACCAATGCCGTCCAATTTCCAATATCATATAATGACTCGCACACCCAAGAAATCATTGACTGCGTTAGAAATCGTAGATATCCAAATATATTTACAAGAAGCAAAAACCTTACCATCAACAAAGCACAGAGAGCCACTTGACTAACCGCCAGCTCTTAAAGCAATTAACGTTAAATTATCGTCTTTGAATTAACACAACTATATATAGGTCGTTAATAATACCCGTAAATAAATAACAAAAAAAAACTAACAAAGTGGACCACCCACAGGGTCTACCCTTTAACCCTCTAATCTCGGCTGACTGCGCTAAAACAAGATTTAACCTTAAAAAAAAACAGATTAGGCCTTCATAAATTCATTAATAAAAAAAGACTTTATTACCTATTATGCTTACGATGGCTGTCTTAATTTCAGTGAATCTAAGCAGCTATCGGTGGTTCTGTGGTAGAGCGCTCGACTGCCAAGCCGAATGGTCTGGGTTCGAAACCTGGGTGGCGCATTTGTTTTTAATCAATAGAGAAACGCTAAATTAGAATTTCTTCGATGGAATAATTTCAATTTCAATTCTATTTCAATTAAACCAAAATTTCGTACTCTATTAAATACGCTTCCGATAAAGCTGAAGGTCTAATTTTTAATAAGGCGTAACAAGTGTCGGTGGTTCTGTGGTAGAACGTCCGCCTGTCAATCAGGAGGTCTCGGGTTCAAATCCCGCCCGATGCGATCGCAAATTGATACTAAGACGAATACCGTGTACAACTGGTGGAAACCCTGCCATTGGACGTTGAGAGGTAGCATTACACTCAGCACTCGGTCCGTCCCAAAGTCATTAAGAAGAAGTTGGAGAGAAAACGCCCATATAAACACAACAGATTCAACATGCACAACCATCAGAACACAAACACAACAAATTCAACACTCACAACCTACGCATAAACAATACAAAAACGTAATACACCAAACCGTCACGACGGTGAGCGAAAAAACACCAACCAAACCGCAAATGCATCCGTTAACGCTCACCGTCACCCGGTGGTTTTGCCAACCCTTTGAGAAACTGCGTACGCAGTGATTACACTTTGCACCGAAAATGCGAACGCGTTCGCAGGCCTGACAGACCCACAGACAGACACGGTGGTTGTATAACCCCTCCTAGGGGACTTTGTCCCCTCGGAGAGGTAAAAACTACTATTAGTCGCAAGCCTATCTCGTAGTTCATTTTACTGTGAAGTATAGGTGGGTTTACTGATGTATAACTGGGTAGTAAGTGTTTTATTCGTTATTAATAATGAGTACGTTAAGGTTACTTATAAAACAAACTTTAATAACGCGAACTAGCATTATACATGAGTAGCTGTGCGGCGCGCCAATGACTCTCTCGTCAATAACATCGTCTGCTCTAACATGTTCTGGACATAACAATAGGGGCTGTACATAAAGCCAATAGTGATAGAAATCAACATACAAAATATCACAGTAAGTCACAGGGGCAGGGCGATGTTAGGATTTTGTTTTTAATTTCAGAAGTTCTTGAGATGGCGCCACTAGTACGTTTTCGCTACAATTTAGCAACTATTGGCGCCATCACTCGATTGAAAGAAGCTAAAAAATCCGAGTTTTTTGCTTACCCCTGTAAACCGACCTATATATCAAGACAAAATAGACAAGTTCTGTCCAAATGACTTTATTCACAAGTCTCTATTAGTCTTTTCGGTTTTAGTATTTGTCTCCCACGTCTTGAGGTTGTAAAATCACGTCTTCCATCTTGTAACCGTTGTTGATTGGCATTCCGGTCTCTTGAGGATGTTACTTGCCTGTCATTTCGGACAGGACTGTTGTGTTGGATTGCAGGCGTACTATGAGCTATGAGAGGTAATGTAGGTGACTGTATTTCAGGAACACGCTGCTGGTTATGAAGATTTTCGACTTGTGGAATTTCTTTGGGAAAACTGGTTAGGTTAGGGAGAGGAATCAAATGGAATCGATTCCGACGGATCACACCATTTGGAGTAGAAACTGTGTACGATCTTGGTTTCACGCTTTTCTCAGCAATTATTCCTTCTCGTCGAAGGTCAACTACCCAAACCCTTTCACCAGGCTCTAATTCTCGGAGCTCTCTGACTCCATGACTTCGGTCATAGTTGCTCTTTTGTCTTGCTTTCGACTGCTGCTCTTGTCGAGGAGGAATACGTGGTTCGAGTAGAGACGGTGACATTGGTACAGTGGTGCGTAATTTTCGATTCATAAGTAGCTCAGCTGGGCTGAAACCGTTTCTCAATGGTGTTGAACGATATGCTAACAGTCCGAGATAAATATCTTCAGATTTCTTTAGTCTTGATTTGATGATCTTTACCGCACTCTCTGCGAAACCGTTACTCTGAGGATATCTGGGACTAGAAGTCACATTTCTAAAACCGTATTCTTCGGCGAATCGACTAAACTCGGAAGTAGTTGTAACGTCAAACTGTGGACCATTATCACTTCTCACAACTTCCGGAATTCCAAATCGAGCAAACACCGATTTAGTGAAATTAATAACAGTACTCGCCTTCTGATCTGTTAGTTGAGCAATCTCCACAAAACGAGAATAGTAATCGGAGATGACGACGTACCATTTTCCATCTACATACAAGAGATCCATGGCTACAATTTGCCAAGGATGACTTGGAAATTGGGTTTGCTGCAAAGGTTCGTGTCGATTGGTTGACTCTTTGATACATGTGGTACAATTTCGTACCATGTCTTCAATAGCGAGAGATAGACCTGGCCACCAAATCGAAGCGCGAGCTCGAGCTCTACATTTCGTAATACCTTGATGACCTTCGTGTATTCTATCAAGAATCTCTGTCCTCATTGCTTTCGGAATTACAAGGCGACAATCCATCATAAGTAACCCGTTTTGTACCGTGATACTATCTCTATAAGGATAATAACTTGAAAGAGAACCATCGAGACCTCTCTTCCCGGGCCATCCATTTTGGCTATATTTAATCAACCGTTGACAAACCATGTCTTCGTTTTGAACTGACCAAATTTCGGATAATCTTTGGTCTGTTGCAGGCAAACTGGAAATAACCAAACGAACGTGAGCCTCTACTTCGTCTTCTAATTCATCCTCGTCAATTTCTTTAAGCGGGCTGCGCGAAAGCGCGTCTGCAGCAACTAGACTTTTTCCGGGAACGTATTTGACCGAGTATAAATAGCGCATAAGACGAATTCGAAGACGTTGAAGACGCGGCGATAGATCGTCTAATTGCTTCGTTTGTAGAATAGGAACCAATGGTTTGTGGTCGGTTTCGATCACAATAGACAGACCTGAGACGAAATCTCTGAATCACTCACATGCCGAAACCAGTGACAACGCTTCTTTTTCTATTTGGGCGTATCTCCGTTCTGCTTCAGACAACGTCCGGGATGCATAAGCAATGACTTTAATCGAACCATCATTTTGTCTTAGAACACCCCCAACGCCGTAAGACGACGCGTCAGCCGAGACTATAGTTGGCTACCTCGGATCGAATATTCCTAGTACTGGCTTGCTAGAAAGAAAATTTTTGAGTTCTTCAAATGACGTCTTTCGAAGTGGTCCCCACGTCCAGGCGTTGTTCTTACAAAGTAGACTATTTAGAGGTTGAAGTTTTTCTGCCATATTCGGGATGAATTTGCTCAGCTAATTCACCATACCAAGTAATCGTCTTACTTCTGGGACGTTAGTTGGTGGACTCATTTCTGTAATGGCCTTAACTTTATCTTCGTCAGGTTTAATCCCCGATTGATCAATTTGATGACCTAAAAACTTGACAGACGTAACTCCGAATGAGCACTTTTTGTCATTTACGGTAACTCCGTTATCCTCTAGTGTCTTAAGTACCTGTCGTAAGATTTTATCGTGTTCTTCATAATCTTTGCCCCAAACTAGAGTATCATCTTGGAGATTTACGGTACAAGGAATTCCTGTTAGGTAAGAACTCATGCGCCTTTGGAAATGTTCAGAAGCTGAACTTAACCCAAATGGCAACACATTAAAACAAAATCGTCCAAATGGAGTTATGAACGTGGTAAGTGGAATGGACTCTGGATCTAGTGCCAATAACCACTATTGCAATCAATTTTAGAAAATACCTTCGCTCCAGCCAATCTTCCAAGGGTATGATCCACCGCTGCGAGTTGGAAAAACTCTCGTTGAATAAGTTTATTCAAATTGGTGAAGTCAATACAAATTCTTATGTCGCCGGTGGGTTTAGAAACAATAACCATAGGAGCGCACCATTCTGTTGGCTCTTCCACTGGTGAAATAACTCCTTTACGTACGATACTCTCAAGCAGTGGCGGCTTAAGAAGGCTGGGTCCCCGGGGCGGCAAGGTTTTGTGACACCCCCCTGGCCCCATCCCTTTTTATTGAAATTTTCAAATTAATATTCATTCATTTATTTAATTATTTATTTTAATACATTTATTTACAAAATCAGTAAATAACGAATTTTATTGTTCATAAATGTTTTCGTGCTTTAATTGTACTGAAAGTTAGGATTACATCATTAAAATCAATGTTTTTACTGTGCTCCTTTTCGATGGAAAGTAATGCTAACGCTGTCAATCTCTGTTGACTCATCGTAGACCTCAAATAGCTCTTGATCAATTTTAGCTTCGAAAAACTTCTTTCGCAAGCCGCAATTGATACACATATTGTAAAAAAATCGCATGCAAAGAGCAATGTTTGGAAGTGAGTCAGTAAAGTCCCATTTGACAATAAACCTCAACATTTTCAAAGTTGTCCAATTCTCTGCCTCTTCTACGGTGATTTCTGCAGCCTGTAAGTGACGACGTAGGCGTAAAATTTCCACAACGATATTATCATCAGAAAATTCTGTGTATGTTTTCGTCAGGTTTGGAGCGAGGGAATAAAGTTCTTCTTCTGTTGCATGAAGAAAAGCCTTTGGTTGAATAACGGAGAAAATGGAAACAATGTCATCCATTCCTTTAGATCGATGCTCAAGTTCTTGGTAAAATCTATCAATACATTCGAACATAGACCTCTCTATTTCTTTTAGTAAAGTCAGACCGGCATCTTCAGACATTTCGCCAGGCATTCTCTTCTTCTTTTTCGGTCTACCTCGTCTTTCAATCGATATGTCCATGTCGTTGCAAGTTTCGGTGGCATAATTAATCGCCCTTTTCACTATATTGCTCCTTTCATTTTGAAGAAATATTTTTAGTACTTCGAATTTTGCTAACGATTTCTCTAACGTAATCGCGGAAGTTTGTAAATACTTTTGTGTTAAGTTCACTTCGTTTAGTATTTCACACCAAAAAGCTAAGTAGCATAAAAATGTAAAATCACACAAGGCAGGTATAAGCGTGGAAGCCCCTCCCCTCGTATCAATGTTTTCTTTATTTGGGTCGCACAAAAGATCCAACGTAGAGACTAGCTTCTTGAAATTCTCTTTTACTGGTTTTACAGCTTCAAAATGAGCGCTCCACCTTGTCTCTACAAGTCTCTTTACAGACACCCCAACATTTTCCGTTAACATATCCCAACGGTCTGTTGATGATGAAAAAAATGTATATACTCTTTCCAAAGTTCCAAAAAACGTTATACTTGAAGAAACGCTTCCGAAAGAGTGAACACCACACACGTTCAACGAGTGGTTAGAACATGGCGTAAACAAAGCTTTTGGATTTCTTTAATTTTCTTCTGCACTCCGCCATGAATTCCCGCCATAACTGCAGCGTTATCATATCCTTGAGCACGGCATAGATTTATGTCAAGTTGGACTTCTTTAAGGTGGCTCAAAATGTTTTCAGTGAGCTCAGCTGCAGTTTTTCCGCATATTGGGAAAAAACCAAGAAACGATTCCTTTACTTCTACCTTGTCTCCTTCGATATGAACATATCTAATAACTTGACTCATTTGATCTATATGCGACAAATCTGGAGTACTATCAAAAAGAATTCCGAAATACTTTGCTTTTTGAATATCACTAACAATTTTCTTTTTCACTTCATTTCCCAAAAGGCTAATAAACTCATTCTGAATATTTTTAGACAAATAAGATTGAACTCTTTCTACATTACCGACGGAGTGTTCAATCCTTAAAAAGTGTTCCTTCAAAACTGGGTCATATCTATATAAAAGTTTAACCAATTCCAAGAAATTTCCCTGGTTTTCTGATAAGAAGTTCTCTCGGTGACCGCGAAAAGGTAGGTTTTGGTAGGCGAGAAACAATATCACGTCTAAAAGACGTTTTAAAATCTCCCTCCATTTCACTTTTTCGGCGTCAGTTCCCGCTTGTAAGTTGTGCTCAATAGTATTTTGAAGTTTTAATCCCATTCGTAAGGTTTTCCATTTTTCTAAGCACGAAAGATGCTGCTCCGAAGATTCATGTTCAATAACTTTTGGGTTTAACTTCCACCATGAGTTGAACCCATGGAAAAACGTTTGAGTGTCGGATTTTATATCTTCTGCAAACAATCTACAACAAAAACAAAACAAACTATTTTTTGACAAAGAGTAAACCATCCATTTTCTCAAAATAGTTTCGCCATTTGGCAATCTCTTATAAAACCACGATGTGGTCAAGTTTCTACTCTCTCCTTTAGTTTTATCTCACGGTCTTTGAACTGCACAAAATGGTCCATCTTTATTTTGAAAATGTTCACTGCCTTTCTTCACAAAATCAATTTTCATATCACTCGACACTGTATTTGGCCAATTTGCTATATCGCGATATATTGCAAAATTTTCTTCAACATCTATATCTATTTCAGATTCGCTGTGACTTTGAACGGTTTGATTATCATCTCTGACTGGTTTTCCTTCGTTTAAACGAGTTCTAATTTGTTCTTTATTTACTGACCCAGATGGTTCAGGATGTAATTCTTCGTCGATATTGTCTTTAAATTCTGATTCAACGGATAAACCAGATTCAATAGGATCAGCGGTAGTTTTTTGGCTTTCTGGAAGTTCTGCTGCTTCTTCATTGTTTGAACTTGTTGGTGCCAAATACTTAAAAATCGATCCCGATAGTGATTTGGCCTCTAAATCTTTGGCCTTTTTAATTTTCCTTTGTTGGAATCCGCTTGGTTTGTTTCGCTTCATAGTTGCGTTGTGAGCTTATTCAAGTTGTTACTCTTGTATGACAATTAACTCTTAAACTTGGTCTAAAATCTATTTATCGAAATAAAATAAAAGCAACTGTAGCCTTCTATCTTAATGGGTAAAAATGTCGTTTCAAGCGTTGCGCCCTTGCTGGAGATTGTTATAAAAATATTAAAGGAATAATGAAAAATATATTTACTCTAAAACCTCTGCCTGACGCCTATATTTTAGTTCACGTTGAATCAAACGCTTATAAAAAGGATTATAAAATGACAAAATAAAACATTTTCGCAGGGTTTCACGGTTTCAACTCTCCCCAGGACTAACTGTACACTGCTTTTAGACTACCAGACATTTTATTTGGGTAATTACTTAAAGATTTAATTCATTTAAATCTATAAACAATGAAAACCTGAAATCGATTAGGTGTATTAGTATTACCTACACGCAATTATTATGTCGTATTGTGTCGTCGTGCACCCTACTGCATCTAAACATAGAACTATACGAAAATGTTTGAGGTCACATAATGAATTTTAAGTTTCAATTTCGCTTATTTAAAACGGAAACCTGGGTCTTTCGATTTTGAACAGATAGAGATAATTAAGGATTATTAAACTTTGTTAACCTATTACTATATGTATTATCATTGTGTCAAATTAATGGCGTGATAAAAATATAGAAAATAAATAGAACTTACAAACCTAAATTTAAGTCTGTCCAATGAGTGATCACCATAGATATAAGAAATGTATATAAAGGTCTAGATAAATTTCGGGGCGTCTAAGCCTAACATAAAATACGGAATTGACACCTAGCAGACACCAAGGAAGGCACGTGACCAAGAGCGCGAGCTCTCTTAGCATTTTAGTACTAAGTGCTTGACGTTTCCGCAGGCTGTAGTCTTTAGACACCATCTGTTGGTGACTTTTAGAATAATTTTTAAGCAGGAGACAATGGCTCTCGCGACGATAGCACGAGCTTTCTTACCGATAGATAGCGCGTTATAATTATAGCCTGCAGAAATTACGCGTTTCTGCTAGCTGTCGCCTCCCTATTCACTCCCTTTGAAATATTTTATCTAGACCTTTATATACGTTTCCTATATCTATGGTGATAACTCCAGCTTTCTGTTTCCGTTAATCTAAACTTCTAAAAACTGTACACGATCGGGTAAAAATTCGACGAAGTCCGACGGTTATTGCAAGACTACTAGCTGTCTGCGGCCTGCCGTCGGACTCAGGAGTTAGTAAAGCAAAATTCTTAATTGGACAATATTAATACAGATGAATTTTTATTTATGTTTTATTATTTATGTATATTCTTCTTTTATTTAACTTAATTTAAATCCCCCTAGCCACAACGTGCCAGTGGTCAGCGGGGCGGCCTCCTCGCCTAGCCCTGCCTAGCTATGGCGCGCCGCCCTACCAAACGTTTTGACTTAGTCACTTAGGCAAATGACACCCCTAGCTACCTGGTACCCGGGGCGGACCGAACCCCCCCCTTAGGCCGCCACTGCTCTCAAGTTCAAGTTTCACTTTGTCAAGTAATGGTATCGCTACTCTATGTGGCGTAGCTTTGACATATGGCACAGCGTCTGGATTAAGTTTAATCTTGTATGGTTTGCCAACATTTCCCAGGCCTTTAAAAAGATTCGGAAATTCAGTCTTCGGATTAACACTTGACGCATTTGTAGTGTTAATTGCTTTCTCTAGAGTTAATCCTGTGTCCAACTGCATACGTTCTGACAACGCTTTATCTCCTATGCCTACGACAATTCTATCGCGAATCATTTCATCTCGAAGTGCCCCATAATCACAATGTTCCATCAACTCACCCTCTTTCTGCGAACGAGAATTGAATCGGGCTCTTTCGTAGATGACATTGCGTCGGACGACAAAATAACTTTCAAATCGGGCGAGAATGGTGTCGTAAACTATCTGATCGGCAGCCGGCAGATTAAACGAAGCGAACACATCGTCGGCCTTGTCACCCATCAGATAAATCAACATATTAACTTGCTCTTCGCCAGATTTCCCATTAAAATTCGATGCTATTCGAAAACGCTCGAAACGCCGCTTCCATTTCGGCCATTCTCCCGGGCGCGAAAATTCTGGAGGTCCCGGCGGAGTCACATGAAAAGAAGCCGTCGAAGCGGTAGGCTGAGTCATGACTGCGCGATTTTTTTTTGAACCCTTGGCTAAGAACACTGAATACCGCACGCTAGCTAGAGCGTGGTACCGAACTAATGTTCTTGAAAATTTCTGACACCATGTTTTTTCGTTATTAACAATGAGTACGTAAAGGTTACTTATAAAACAAACTTTAATAACGAGAACTAGCATTATACATGAGTAGCTGTGCGGCGCGCCAATGACTCTCTCGTCAATAACATCGTCTGCTCTAACATGTTCTGGACATAACAATAGGGGCTGTACGTAAAGCCAATAGTGATAGAAATCAACATACAAAATATCACAGTAAGTCACAGGGGCAGGGTGATGTTAGGATTTTGTTTTTAATTTCAGAAGTTCTTGAGATGGCGCCACTAGTACGTTTTCGCTACAATTTAGCAACTATTGGCGCCATCACTCGATTGAAAGAAGCTAAAAAAATCCGAGTTTTTTGCTTACCCCTGTAAAGCAAACTCGGCGTTGAACGAACTGTAAACCGACCATTATATCAAGACAAAATAGACAAGTTCTGTCCAAATGACAGTGCATTATGGAATCCTGGCTAACGTTTTCCAATTTAGCGATAAATGAAAATAAGTATTTTGACTTATTATAGACCTCTCAAAAATTAAACCTTTTTTATAATAGGGTATAGAATATTAAACATTGTAAAAACATATTGATATGGATACCGCAAACACCTGGTTGTTAAAATGCGAATATCGAAGTATACTACACTGAATTTGCCTGTACTCTGACGCCGTTGATGAGTGTGGGCATTTTGATGAAAACCGTTGCTTATTCACTCATCGCTCACACCCACCAGCTACAAATCTTCTGACAAATATTATGACGTTGGTTATTTTCATGGAAATTGAGGCTCAGAATGTATTGGATATGTTTCAGATCGATGGTTAGTGTACGTAATTACATCACCCACATAGAATCCCACACTTCAAAGGGAAACGTGAGCGAAGTTAAATATTTATTGGCAAGTAAGCGAGGAATGTAAAATCTTTATAATATTTGGAGTATGAATTTTGTGTTCAAATTAATATCTAAATTGGGAAATTTGGGATATTTTTTTTATATTTTACAAATCTTTCAACAACTGCAGCTATTTTTAAGCCTATAGGAAAATTAAAATGGTTATATCTAGAAGCATTCTCAAGACACATTCTCTCCACGTTTCGTTTTTTAGGCCTTTTAAATTTTTAAATATACCAAAATTCCCCACTGTACCTTGAACAAATTAAGGTAACTACATGTATAGCTCGGAACATATAAAAAAGAGTATGCCCTTTAGGTAGGTATCTCGCCTATTTTATAACAGAAATACTTATACCTATTTTCCAGAAATTATAAATACCAACTATTAACGTTTTATTTATCGAGAAACCTGAACTCGTAATACGTTTTATCCCGCTACAAGCTACGTAAACAAATCTGTTAGACCTAGGCTAAAACAATTATTTGGTTACCTCCACGTTATCCGTTTTGGAAATAGAAACAATTAAGTATCTATAATTACGCAAACAAAACACGCACAATTATCACGAAGCTAATTAGTGACACGTTAAAACTCCAAGCACAAGCAGTATTAGTGCAATTAAAATAAGATTTCAGACAGCTCTCATTATACATTGACCAATAGGTGCATTTTTTTAGGCAACATTTTTACGTGATAAAAATATTATCAAGAACATAAGAAATGATTCCAGTAAATAATTGAAATTTTTTGTAACATCACAGTAAATGTTTAGGGTCCGTTGTGATGCCAAATTATATCTAGGTGTCGTTGATAGGCTAGTCGATATATAGGGCCCGTTGCGATGATGTGCGACACACTTGAGGGTCGAAAGTGCACTTGTGGCAATGAATGGAACTGTGATTACGACGTGAAACACCACAGAAAAGCAAGGTTTAGCTCTCGTATGGGCTCTGAAGCAGTTTCATCCCTACATATCATATATGGCTGTCACGTCAGCATCATCACTGATCACCTCGCACTGGGCTGGCTACAGACCCTTAATGATACTCATGGTCGTCTCGCCCAATGGTCGTTCAAGACCCGGACCTCGAGATTGTACATTGCAGTGGGTGACGCCATTCAAACGCCGATTGCCTAGGCCGCCTCATTGCCGATGAAGTCACCGAAGCTCCGACCGATGCTGGCCCGATCAACGCCTTAATCGAACTACCACACATATCAACTTTGCAACACGCCGATCGAGTCTTTGGCCCCATCATCAATCACCTACAAGATCCAATACAACGCCAAGCCGCTTAATACCTCTTGACGGATAATGTTCTTTACCGAAAGGCGGGTCTGGCATAATGGACAGGTCCAAATGTATTTGGACCTGTACATTATGCCAGACCGCAAGACGCCAACGATAGGCCCAGTTGACGACTTCAATCTTTGCCCTGCCCCAAAAACCAATTGAACGAGTCGGAATGTACTTTCTCGGACCATTTCCCCCGTCATGGCAAGGGAACACTTTCATTTTGGTCTACTTTTCAAAGTGGACCGATATCAGAGCAGTACTTGAAGCTATCGCAGCAGAAACCGCCGCCTTTTTCGTAGACCAGGTGGTGTTTCGCCACGGTGCCCCGAAGGAGCTATTGAGGGACCGAGGAGCGCAGTTCATGGCAAAACTGACGAAAGAAATCTTGAAGCAGATTTGAAACCGCCACCTATGATCCGCAGACCAACGGCCTCACCAAACGGCTCAACAAGACCTTGGCCGACATGCTGTCTGTGTATGTTGACGAAGACCATCGCAACTGGGACGACACCGTACCTGGAGTCACGTTCGCAGTCCAAGAGTCCACCCGAGCAAGTATGTTACGTTCTCCTTGTGTGGGGTGCTGTGTTTGTTGCTTCTATAGGTGTGATAAATTTGTGAGTAAGCAACGCTTTCGGCAAAATGCCCACCCTTCTAAACGGCGTCTGTGTACAGGTAAATTCAGTGTAGTGTTTGCGGGATCTATAGCATTACGTGTTTATCGACGTATAATATTCTAAGCCCTATTATAAAAAGGTTCAATTTTCAAGAGGTCTCTGAGAACAAAGCGAGCCAAAATTGTTATTTTCATTTATCGCTAAATTGGAAAAGGTAAGCCAAGATTTCATAATGCACTGTCATTTGGACTTGATGTATAATTAACAGTAAAATGAACTACGGAGTGACTTGTTTACTAGTTGGGATATGAACGGGACTGTCCCTTTTTTCGGTACTCCGTCCCGGTGTCCCCGGGGAAAGCTTTCGGACGCAGAATTGTCCCGTTTTTAGTGAAGAACCTCCGATAGAATCGAACCTTAAACTATCACGCGTGTAAGTGAAGTAATGAGTTGCGCTTGCTTGTCGGAATATTTGTGCAACGTCACCTCGAGGGGTTGGTCACTCCGCGAACTCGGTGTACACTGTCCTCTGACTGTGCTAATAAGAGTTCGTGAACTCTTTAAAATCCGTACCTTTAACAGTACTAAGTACGCGAACTCGGTGTACAGGTCATCCGAGAGTGACTTACCCCTCGCGTCACCTCGTCCGCCACCCACGTGTCCCGTCACCGTCTACTTCCCTGACGTGATTTGCGATGGTTTTTCATTGTAATGTGTTCCTAATTTTTGCGTATTGTGATCTGTTTAGGTTAGGAAGTGGTAACCTGTAGTGTTTTGAGTAGTGTTTTAACAATGTCCCGTTTCGAGGGAAAATAAAGATGGTCACGTTAGATATGCCTCCTATGTAAAGGAGTGTATTTCTTGGCGATATGTTTAGAGGATTGCTAAGTACTCTTGCTATTTTTATTAATAATAATAAAATTATCTAATTCACTAGCGAGGCAAAACCTTAGGCCCAAGCTAGTGATTTGTTTACTACGTCTACATAGTAGCTTTTTCATAGCCTACACTAATACTCGTATTGGTTTCGGTGATAATAATTATACAAAAATTTGGGCGGTTTTGGTGGCTATTGACGTTTCGGTGTTTTTATCGGTGTTGTCAATTTGGTGAGTTTTGTACTTTGGGTTAAAATAGCCATTTATATCGTTCCAAGAGAGGTTTGCGACCTAAAGAATGTTTTTTAGTTTTACGCAAGACTAGCTAGTGTAACTTTTAGACTCTCGTAGCTGCTACTATTCCCGCCGCCTTAGCTCACGCGCCATTTATTTTGATACCAGTAGCGTCGTGTGGTGGTAGAAAAGCGCCAGAGAGTGAAAGGAAAGCTGGTTCCGAAACCATAGTTGAGAAACCCTACGTAGAGCTCGGGAGAAAGGGTGGTAGGAAAGCGCTATATCGACAGTTATTGGGAACTGAATACCACCCGCGCATTAGGCAGGGCGGTCTAATGCGCGGGTAAAACGGTTACCCTCTGGGAAAACAGCTTTACGTTTTCTAAAGGTGGCGATTTGTAAATTGTTTATCTACCGACAGTGTACCCTCCTGGATTTCAGGTACAGGTACAATCAATGTATTTGTAGCCCCGAATTGCTCATTTAAAAATTTAAATAAATCACATTTTGGTCTAAAATTTTCCAAAACCCTCAGAAATAATAATTATATTATACATAATATTATTCATATATTCATATAATTATATAAATTAAGAAAGTGATTTAAATAAATTCTGATTAAGACTCGCTCTTTGCTAAGCACCACTCTATTGTCGTGAAAATCACTATCAAATACATAATTTTCTCGGTGCGCTTTGGGCTGCCGAGGATTTTTACTTTTGTACCCCAAAAAATATTTTTCTTGCGCCGCCACTACAGCCAACAAACTCAACAGTAACGTTCGGGTTAAACAATTATTTGGGGCACAGCGTGGCCCCCTGATTTAGCCTTGTGCTCATTTATATCGAAAACACATTTTCTACAAAAATGGGAGTCATGGCTGCGTACCTAAATGTCGTCCCATATTTAATCCTACCGAAACTATTTAAAAACTTCGTGTGGATAAAATAAACTATTAACGATCTGATTTTTGCTTTCGTGTGTCTTAGTTAAACATTAAAGATGGAATTATTAGTGAAAATCATTCTGTTACTATCAGTATTGTTTGTGATAGTGTTATCCAAAAACCGTAAGTAATTTATATATATTTTTTTCTTTTATACGCCACCAGAGCGAAAAATTAAAAATTGAAACGAATCCATGGAAAAGAAGACCTTTTACGGCTAAGCCCGCGGTACCTCGACAACATAAGTCTCGAGAAGGGTACAAGATTTAAGAAAAACTGAAATAGCCTTAAAAAGAATGCGCTTAAATTTAAAATAAGAACGTAAATTAAATAAAGGGGAATCATTAAAAATATGAAAAATAATTGGGTCTCTCTAGAGAAGCGGCTAAACGTTGCAACGGTTCCCAATCTCATTGTCTGCTGATTACGTCATCTTAGTTTTCCGGGCTCTGAGAAAATCATGACTTGAAGGCTAGGACTAGTTTTTCGTCCGAGTTGCATACATTTAGGTTAGCAAAAACCCCATTTTTGCAATGGAATCGCCCTCCAGCGCTTATACCACTTGAAAACATAACACACGCGTTAAAACGTTAGTTCACGAGGTAAAGATACTAGGCCTAACGTCCTTGGCTTATTATTTTTATCGCGTGTTTAATATTTGTGTGGAAATCTTTCAAATATCGGACACCGTGGCGATACGAATGGGCTGCCAAAAAAGAACCGAACGGCTAATCTGAATTCGGGCTCAGTAGCTTAGTCGCAGAAGCTTAAAGTAAAGCTAGGCTCGGCTTATGTTCAGGTTAGGTTAAGGGTAAGAACAGTAACCCCAAGACGTCGGGGTAAAATTGTGGCTAAAAGAACGCCTCAATACTCTGACCTTGAAGAATAAGCTAATAGTTTAATTAAGCGTCAAATGAATACTCCTTTGGTTTCAGAATAACCGAAAAGCATCGAACTAATGTAGCATTGGAATCGGAACCTAAAATTTTATTTAAAAAATCGATCCTTTATCTATCAAACAAAGACAAAACTAAATATTTGTGACCAATGAAAGTCAATAAACAAGTCAAAGTAACTATTATGATGCAAACCAACAGGACATAAACGAAACCACTAGGTCGCATACGCGAACCGGCAGACGCCGTTTGTTATTGAATACTTTTATCGTGACACACTCGCGCTTTTATTGAGTCGAAGCGTATTTCATTTTGAATTTATTCGAGCAAATCCGCCTTAACCAAATAGGAAATCTGTCCTATGTTGGAATTGTTTCCCCCAACCTTGTTTTGTGGTTTCTTCCGTCGTGGCTAAAAGTTGATAGCGACTGATCTGCATCATCGATTTAATTCAACTCTCCGCTGTCCCTCGTAACGAGGCGTAACAATTCGGAAGCTAAATTAAATAACAAATACTCAAACTCCTACTTTGGCCCATCATCAATCACCTACAAGATCCAATACAACGCCAAGCCGCTTAATACCTCTTGACGGATAATGTTCTATTTTTTCATTATTCTACATTCAGAAAACCAATCTCAGTTTGATGAATAAGAAAAATAAGAACTACATCGCAACTGTAATTTAAAATAATATATATACATATTTTGGAAGAAGTACAGCCTTTAGTATCTGCAACGTATTATCAACATATGTTTTGGTTCAAAACGAAGCAGTGGTAGATTCCATAAACTTATGGCACGAAAACCTGCGCCATTTGGGCAAAATATACTTTCGAGGCGCGTTCAAAATTTTACACTGAAAAAAAACTAAAAAAGGATTTTTTTTACCAAAAATCCTTTAGTAATCTATCTTAACTCCGAAATATCAGAACAAGCAAAAAGTGTACACCTAATTAACACGACATAGCGCGTCTACATGGGTAAGTCTACTACGAAACGAGAGTTGAATACTTCTTTTTTGAGGAATTCATGGTACAAGATAAAGAAATGCACACTTAACAGCAAATGGGATTCTGCATGAAATATGCGTCGTTTTTTTCATTAGTAAAAATGTCTCATTAAAAATTCGATGGGTCAATGACCATAGGTTTTTCCATAAAATATATAATAAAAAATTAAAAGTATAAACCGTTTTTATAAGCTTTTTAGTACTTGATCGGCACGGCCGTTTCGCACGCTGACTTCAAATTTAATTTTTTTTAGCGATTCCAACGCGTGCTCTATATCTTCAATCGCAATAGCTAGTGACGTAGTAAAAAGAATAAATAGTTTCAATAAAGTTTTTAACATCATTTTTGAATTAGGTCGCAGTGCCGATGACGTCGACTATAATACCAAAAGAGAAAAAATATTAGAGACGTTAAATATGGATTGTGAAAGTAAGTCTAAAAGAAGTTCATTATAGAGGAGTAAGAAGCATAACAATCTGCAATCCACTTTGAAATATTCTTGGGTGCACGCAGGCATTTTTCAAAGGGGTAAAATTTGTATACATAGTCAAAGGGATGGGGACTTCATACCCTCATTGGCATAATCATTACTCAGTAAAGGGGCATTTGCTCTTTTGCCTCGCCCCTCATGCGGGTTCCCATGCATATATTAAGTGTAGACCAGTTCGAAAAGCATAATAAGAGCCTCCAAATCAGCAAAACATCCAAATCAGATTTTGTGTTGGGAAAAAGTTTAAATAGAACTTTTTATCATCCTAGAAAATGTTAAGTTCCCAGTATAGTCTCTCTTGTGAAATAATATGAATTTCAATGGCAATTGATAATTTATTGCTTATATTAAAGATGATTTAAAATTTTTAACATCTGTTTCGTTTGAAAAGTATGTCTTAAACTATAGGCAGACGTCAGTGGATACCCAAGAAAGTGTTGGTCACGGTCGTAGCCATATGGTTATTCATCCTCACATTTTTAATTTTACGGTCACTGTTATAAATTTACGACCTGATTGTGGCCTGCTGAAAAGTATTATTTGGTCCTTTTTGAGATAGAAATTTAAGGTAATTCTATATAATTCTACTATTATTTTGGTTTATAAAACAAGCAGGTTTCAAAAATTCAATTGGCTATCCCATAGAACAAAAGTTATTAAAATATAATTCTCAACTATTTTGAAATTTACAACATTCAAATACCTAACTGTATTCATTTCCAATTCTGCATATCTTTGACATTGCTCGTTCTACGTATAATAATGTTAATAATAATATTTATTTCACAAAAACTTTGTCGGAACCACCGAGGTATAGCGTATACATGGCGGTTACCAAGACAATACATATAATTATTAATTAAATTTATAAAATGAAATATTAAATGAAATTTGAAATTGAAAATTACACTATCAAGGAGACTACCGACTACCCGAGGTGTAAATCAACGATTTTTTAAACTATGGAAATAAGTTAAAACACCCTTAAGCTAAAGGTTTGCCATGGCAACCGAAAACACTTTTTTCAAGAATAATTTATCTTTGCACCACAAATGTTAAGCAAAAGCAGAACGGGCATTTAAATAAGAAGTATCAAATCATCTTTAATTATAAAACTTTGAACATAAAACATTACTTGGTTTAGATTAATGTTGTATTTAACACCCTTAAGTGTAAAGTTGCTACGGTAAAGTTTTGCCATGGCAACCGAAAACATTTTTTTTTTCAAGAATGATTTAACTTGGCACCACAAATGTTAAGCAAAAGCATAATTAAGAAGTTTCAAATCATCTTTAATTATAAAACTTTGAACATAAAGCATTACTTGGCTTAGATAAAATTTGTATATTACATTTATAATTATTAATTTCATTACATAAATGAAGATGAGAAGATGTTCCCGAATTTCCTTGAAGCACGATTTCAAACTATCTTACCAGAGAATGAAACGCTGGCTAATGTAAGTGCTGTTTGTGCATCTACTTGGGTCTTAATGCATGCAGCAGCTCTAGAGAAAACCCTGCTATCAGCCAACGAGAAGCCCCGACGATTTCGTAGTTTAATCGGCAAACAAAATTTGTCATGTTTCTAAAATTCCTTAATCTATTAAAATCTCTGTTTTTCAACATATGTTATTATAATTAACGATTAAAAATTCTTGGTGATAATACGAACTGGAAAACTAAACTACTTGGAAAAGAGAGAAGCTCAAATTATCCTAGGGTTTGGATTTTTTGCCCTCATATGATTCTCTTTTTGACATTTCCGCAATTGTTTTTAGTAGTATATTCACATAACGTATGTACGTGTAACATCATAATCTGCTTATTTTTCATTCTTTTAGTTTGCCAAAAACGCTCCAATTGAGTGCACCGAAGAAGTAGGAGGCTCCAAGGTTTCATTTTGCGCTCTTAATAATACCGTATATTTTTTTTTAACTACGCTTAGTACCGATCAGCTATGAAATTAAATTCTGACTTAGTACTAGAAACTCCTTCTGAGTTGAGTTTGCAAGTTATCTCTCCACTAGTTAAAGGGGTTTTCCCTCGAATACTTCAGTTTATCTTTACAATGAAAACTTGTTGAGGTTAACGGTAATAGTAAGTGTAGGGTGCTGTTGGCTCGCGTGGCATGAAAGGTTTGCCACCACCCTGAATTTTATGGCATTAAACGTCGTTAGATGACTAAGGTCTTAGGGGGTGCCTTGGGTATTAGCCTAGCTGATTAAAAATAATTAAGTATTATTTAATTGTTTTTTGTAAAAAAAATTATTTACTAAAACTAAAGATTGTCTATATCCGTAAATGACCAGAAACGTTTTCCCCTTAAATTTTAAATAACCCCTTTAACTTTATTGCGTAACACAGTCCAATAAATCTGCGATTTGAAAAATTCTAAAATTAAATGGAGAAAAAATAGGCATTTGAGAAACAAGCATATCTAATTCGACCTAATAGTTTTAATACGAACAATTTTGTTTCGAGAATTAAGAATTTTTAATTAACAGGAAGAAGGCCGGGAATGCATCGTTAGAAAAAATATCGATTTCACGATGGGAAATTTCACAGCTATCTCTGATGCATATAGTGAATATAATAAAGTACGTTTTTTTTAAATTTTAATATTTTTAATCCCAAATGATTCTGGCGATTGTTTAAAGAGGTTTTGAGACTGTCTTATTAAATTTAAAACATTTGGTGTTAGAGTAGAAACGGTTAAACTCATAAATTATATTATATCACACCAACAGGGGCCAAGCCATGGGGGCAGAAGGTCGCTATCCCTTCCAACGTTTACAGAGTTGGCAAATTCTAGTTGAGTTGGCGAAGTCATTTAACTTCCGCAAAATTTATTTCACTCTCTTCAAAAGATATGCTCCTGCACACCATCGTGGCTTAACAAAACAAAGACTCAGAAAACCAAGGGCTTATGACTTTATTCAGGCGTGGGTGAGGTAGTTACAAGGTGACGAAAGCGTGGCATGCACTCCTGCCGACGCTTAGAACTTGAAGTATAGCACTCGTGGTTAACGTTTTTACGCCACGCGCTGCTCTTGAACTTGTTTTCCACCAGCGTGCGTCATAATGTTATTTTCTTAACGCGCGTAAAAACGTTTGAACGTTTCAAAGCTGAGAAACGCGTCGTTGCGCGCGCCAGTGGAAAACCAGCTTTAGGCTGAAATACCGAAGCCTCGACTTTCTAGCAAATGATACATTCGTTATGGCGAAGGGTAAAATTACGTTTTAACTCTCCGTCAGCCATACGACCTTTTCCTCTCCACCATTTTTTTTGGTCCAAGGCCCCTGTCACCGGACCATGGCCGAACTCGGCAATTACAAATCACCAACACATTTTAATTTCAACGGACCCATCTCGATTATCACCCCAAGTAAGCTAAGACTTTAGGCCTACCATTGATGTCTTAGTTACGGATATATAGAACATTAAAGCTATTTTTAAACTATTTAGAACGTTACGGTGTAGCTATCTCCGCCATTTACTAAAAATAGGATAATAGAGAAATAATACTGAAAAGGCGCCACTATACCCTTTTTCCAGCAAAAATAAATATTTAATTTTAATATTAAATTATAATAATAACTGTTAACAGTATTCTATGGATAATGTCATATATCATAGTCCAAAAGTTAGATTCCAAAAAATTGTAAAACCGCTTTTAGCTTATCTAGGCAGGTTAAGCCAGCTATCGAAAACATAGGGGAATCTTGTAGCTGAGTATAGACGCAGCTTTATTGTGAACAATCTACACTCTTACAAGTTCACACATATTTCCAAATAAAATACTATTTTATTCTTCTAAAATTTCAGAGGGTCAAATATCCTAATTATTACTCTATAAAATCATTTAAATGTTTCAAGTTATCTTCGGTCATTTTATACGGATGATTAAAATTATTAAATATTAGTAGCTAAAATATTAATGGCCCGTTAAATTAAAACTTTTTTAAGTATTCTTTTATGTATATTTTCAGCAAACAGTTGAAAATCTGAAAAATGGAAAGATATAAAAACACACTGTATTGGAAGTACTTTTCTTTGAAACCATTCGGAAACATGTATGAATCTATATTTTACTATATTAAATTGGACTTATTATTAAATGCAACTGATGTTTGTTTTTAAATTATGATAATAAACAGGAATTTTTTTATTTATCTTACTTAGCAAAGACATCGTGAAACACCGCGAATAACCAAAAGATGTAATAAAACCAACATTATTCAACAAGGTTTGTGAAGAATTTTATGGCACGCCATTTAGGTCAAAATTAAAAAATATCGAAAAAAATATTTTGGTGTGCGTGAAAGACTATTTCTGTGCGTGAAAACGTATTTCTGTGCGTGAAAACGCATTTCTGTGCCTGAGAAAAGTATTTCTGTGCGTGAAAGAGTATTTCTGTGCGTGAGAAAAGTATGTCTGTGCGTGAAAAAAAGTATTTGTGTTATAAAAATATTTTCTAAAATATTTTGCGGAAATAATAAACATAGATCCTCTGCATAACAGTAAAATAAATCATGGACGACCTATGCTCTAAAGGGACTTAGTAATAAGCCTTATCAAAAAATGGGATTCGACAACCGATAATAGCAGAAAAATCAATCAGGGATGTATAAAGTGAAAAAATATTTTTGTGTTGTCGAATCCCATTTTTTTGCTAAGGCTTATTACTAAGTCCCTTTAGAGCATAGGTCATCCATGATTTATTTTACTGTTATGCAGAGGGTGTCATCTATGTTTATTTTTCCCCAAAATATTTTTGCAAATATTTTTAAAACACAATTTTTTTTCACACACATAAATACTTTTCTCACACACAGAAATACTTTTCTCACACAGAGAAATACTTTTCTCACACACAGAAATACTTTTCTCACACACAGAAATACTTTTCTCACACAGAGAAATACTTTTCTCACACACAGAAATACTTTTCTCACACACAGAAATACTTTTATCACACACAGAAATACTTTTCTCACACACAGAAATACTTTTCTCACACACAGAAATACTTTTCTCACACAGAATTACTTTTCTCACACACAAATACTTTTCTCACACACAGAAATACTTTTTCGCGCACAGAAATACTTTATCACGCACAGAAATACTTTATCACGCACAGAAATACTTTTTCCACGCACAGAAATTCTCTTTGACACACTAATATATTTTAACACACACAAATATATTTTTTCACACACATAAATATTTTTTTCACACACAGAAAGATTTTTTCACAAACACACTTTTTTGTGTGTAAAATTAGAAAATATATCAACATTTTACCTTTTTTTTTAAAAGGCTATATTTTTAACTTTTTTTTTGGAAAAATGAGGAAATTTTCAATTTTGATTAATTTTGACCTGAATGGCGTGCCATAGAATTTCTTTGTCATAGTTGCTTTCGAAACGGGTAAAGGAGGCGCGGAAGTGCAGCTTGGCTATTCGGGATACTTCGGTGATCTTGTAAGTCATTTTTAATGCCAGATGACAAAAACCTTTGTCCGCGCCTGATGACCTCATACTGAGCGTCATTAATCCCGCATCTCGCGTCATCACGCACCCACACGTGGCTTTTTTCCCGTTTTCCAACAAACAGTAAATAAAGCGAACGTTAGCCGCGAGTAGTGGCTGTGTAATAACGTGTTTTATTAAATACACTTATTGCGAAACATTAATTAAACTTTTAATTGACATCGAATATTTACACCTTCATACAAGTCAGGGAAGCGACACACACTGCCAGAACCTGGTTTTTATTCCCCTGCTTCTAGAAAGTTGTCCCTTGTTAAATCGACCAGTCGGCCCTCTAGTGAGCTACGCTTTAGCTACTGTTAATAATATCACAGTGGCGTACTCCTTTAATTCCAAGTGTCTGGGAAGCAGAGTTTGTGGATGGCCGTTTGGGGACGACCACCAATCCCCCAACGGGTTGTCGGAATACTTCCGCCACGGGTGTCCCCACCCCTGTCCCCAAGTATCCCCCGTTGGCGTGGCTTTACACATATTTCACCTTTGATTAATTGTCCCATCCGTCACAATCGCTCATAAAGAGTTTAAAAAAAAGTTTACGTTAAGGTTAGATGTGTAATAAATTTTGTGTACGTCATCTTATAATAAAACCGCGCTTAAAATAAATTAAAAACAAGGTGGCAAGCCAAAATATACCTCTCCTTGGAAGAATTGTTCCTAGTGGTATTAATTTCTCGAGATAACCCTTAAATATTTATCTCCGCAATTCAAAGTTATTGGCTATAAATGTTATCCCAGTTCAATCCCGCCCGGTATAAAATTTTAATTATAATTAAAATAATTGAGACGAAACAACCAATTTTAATTTATTCAGAATATTATAAATTAATTAGTTACAACAGTGAGTTAGACGTACTATAACAATGCACAATTGTATTAAACCCTTTTTACAGTACAAGTTTATCAGTTGAATATAATAAGAAGCAAATTTTAATGAAAGAAATATTTCTACAGAGGGTATTTGTATTTTTCTCGCTTACGAAATACTATAGCCACACCTTTAACGCTCATTTTATTTCAACACTTGCCCTTGATGAAGATACCGTAGAATAGCTATTTTCGACATCTGGTAGTGGACGACTCGTATACTTCCAATTGACGTTGTGACACATACCGCATGAAAAAGACCAATGCCGTATAATTTCCAATATCCCCAGGAAACCAATGACTGTATTAGGAATCGTAGATATCCAAATATCCACACCAAATGTATTAACAAGAAGCAAAAACCTTACCATCGACAAAGCACAGAGAGCCACTTGACTAAACGCAAGCTCGAATTTCAATAAACGTTAAATGAATGCCTTCGCTGTATTGCAACTATATTTAAGACGATTAGAAAACCGGTAAATAAATAACAAAAAATCACCAACAGGTTTTACCCTTTAACCCTCTTATCTCTGCTGGCCGCGCTAAAAAAGATTTTACCTTAAAAATTTCATACGTAAACAAGTTCACAAAAATAAAATAAAACAAAGTTCAATGAAAAGTATCCATAGATATTGTATTCATCCGTTTAGTAAGAAAACCCGCCTTATCATAATGGTTCGTTTACTTTAACATTTTCCCTAATTAACTCAATGGCTCGGCGGTGAACTATCCGCGTGGTAACAATGCGACCCGAGTTCAATTCTTGATCACGATCAACTTTTACATTAAAATACTTAATTATTTAATAAAATATAAGATGAATATAATTTATAAATATTTAATTAAATATAAGATGAATATAATTTATAAATATTTAATTAAATATAAGATGAATATAATTGATAAATATTTAATTAAATATAAGATGAATATAATTTATAAATATTTAATTAAATATAAGATGAATATAATTTATAAATATTTAATTAAATATAAGATGAATATAATTTATAAATATTTAATTAAATATAAGATGAATATAATTTATAAATATTTAATTAAATATAAGATGAATATAATTTATAAATATTTAATTAAATATAAGATGAATATTATTATAAATATAAGATGAATAAAATTTATAAATATAAGATGAATATAATTTATAAATATAAGATGAATATAATTTATAAATATTTAATTAAATATAAGATGAATATAATTTATAAATATTTAATTAAATATAAGATGAAAATAATTTATAAATATTTAATTAAATATAAGATGAATATAATTTATAAATATTTAATTAAATATAAGATGAATATAATTTATAAATATTTAATTAAATATAAGATGAATATAATTTATAAATATTTAATTAAATATAAGATGAATATAATTTATAAATATTTAATTAAATATAAGATTAATATAATTTATAAATATTTAAAATGATGTAGAATAAATTATAGTACCTAACGTTATAAATATAATTAATAAATATAAGATGAATATAACTTATAAATATAAGATGAATATAATTTATAAATATAAGATGAATATAATTTATAAATATAAGATGAATATAATTTATAAATATAAGATGAATATAATTTATAAATATAAGATGAATATAATTTATAAATATAAGATGAATATAATTTATAAATATAAGATGAATATAATTTATAAATATAAGATGAATATAATTTATAAATATAAGATGAATATAATTTATAAATATAAGATGAATATAATTTATAAATATAAGATGAATATAATTTATAAATATAAGATGAATATAATTTATAAATATAAGATGCATATAATTTATAAATATAAGATGAATATAATTTATAAATATAAGATGAATATAATTTATAAATATAAGATGAATATAATTTATAAATATTTAATTAAATATAAGATGAATATAATTTATAAATATTTAATTAAATATAAGATGAATATAATTTATAAATATTTAATTAAATATAAGATGAATATAATTTATAAATATTTAATTAAATATAAGATGAATATAATTTATAAATATTTAATTAAATATAAGATTAATATAATTTATAAATATTTAATTAAATATAAGATTAATATAATTTATAAATATTTAATTAAATATAAGATTAATATAATTTATAGATATTTAATTAAATATAAGATTAATATAATTTATAGATATTTAATTAAATATAAGATTAATATAATTTATAAATATTTAAAATGATGTAGAATAAATTATAGTACCTAACGTTATAACTTTGTAAAGGACATTCGCCAAAGCAATTTTTTAGAAAAACACCGCAATTTGACAAGCGTTGGTGGCTAAGTGGTTAGAGTAAATCTCTTGCACGAGGCAGACCCGAGTTCGATTCCCGGCCGGCGCTTATAAATCGCAAATTGATACAAGGAAGAATACCGTGTACAATTGGTGGAAACCCTGCCATTAGACGTTAAGAGGTTGCATAACACTCAGCACTCGGTCCGTCCCAAAGTCATTAAGAAGAAGTTGGAGAGAAAACGCCCATACAAACACAACCGATTCAACAAACACAACCGTCAGAACACGAACTCAACATCCCCAACCAACATAACACAAACATAACAAAGTCAACACCCACAACCGTCATAACACGAACTCAACATTCACAACCTACACATAAACATTACAATAACGAAATATCCAATCAAACTGAATTGAAACTGTCGCGACGGTGAGCGTTGACGAAAAAAATACCATCCAAACCAAACCCAACCACAAATCAATCCGTTAACGCTCACCGTTACACAGTGGTTTTGCCAACCCTTCGAGTAACTGCGAACGCAAAAATTTCGAGAAACTGCGTTCACAATGATTAACCTTTGCACGGATAATGCAAACGCGTTCGCAGGACAGACAGACAGACACGGTAATTGTATAACCCCTCCTAGGGGACTTTGTCCCCTCGGGGAGGTAATTAGGTAAATTATAAAAACGTAACATCAAAGTTATCAGTTATGATAGAAGTTTTACGAAATATCGGCTTCTTTTTTTTATAAACGTTGGTCATTGTAATGACAGTTTCGGAAGCGAATAAAACGTTTGACTACCGTATTCATTTAGTTCGTCATACTGGTAAAATCTTAATTTGTTATTTCGTGTACTGATGCTGTATATTTTACATTGTTTACCATCCTTAAAAGTTATCGGTTGATTGCCATTATCAGTTTTATATTATTATTATTTATTATTTAAATAACTGAAATTTGTCTATCTAGCGCTTACAATCAGATAACTGTAGCGTTATCCGAGTTGAATGAATAATAATGATAGCATGAGACGTAGAAAAGAGGGGATGAGCTTCCATAACAGATTTTTTCAGAGTATGCAAACGTTGATTGAGTTGGCGAGCTCCGAAAAGATTCACCAGCATACGTCGGCGATTTCTATGGAGACTGGAGGAGTGAAGACCGGGGCCCTGGAGTCACAATCATAAATCGTCTTTAACTGAATGTAAGTAGATTTCTGACCGCTCAACGTTATCGATTTTACATAAATCTCGATTAAATTCTTCTGAAATGATAATTTTGGTTTATATTTATTTGCTTTCCAGAAGATTATGGTTTTTATTACTCCTTCTCAATCTTTAACTGACCGCCAAAAGGGGGCGTTATGGTATATTATTTGCTTGAGAATAGTTCATTCTGATAGTGACGAAGAAACAAATTATAAATACCTCCCGTATTTTATTAAAAAATAAAAGAGATTTAAATGCATTTTAGAATATTAAATGCAGGTTCATAATAGTCTAAGAAACAAATAGAATTCTTGAAAATGGCCTGCTAGTTCATTTATCATAAAGCTCTATAAATGACAACGAAATAGCAAGCAAGTACATAGAAGTACTGTATTACTTTGGGCTTCCTTCTATTCTTGTGGCCCTAAATTGGTTAGAGTGTGCAATAACTGGTGGGTTTACCGGGGAGTCGGGGTCCGGCTCTTGTAACCCATAAGGGCGGTGGCGCACTGGGAGACGTTAGCTCTGATCAAATGGTCCTATCTCCACCTCCGACTTCGGCCAGGTTTGGCTGGAAACTGAGCTTCGACTCAGCTAGGCTAACGGAGAGGGTCCGTGTAAACTAGCCGCTTCGGCGGATTGGGTAGCCTGCTGTGGGGTGGCGGGCCTCCGTGTGAGGGCACGTTGGTCCTGTTTCCCGGCCTTATGGAGTCACACCGTGATCTCCGTGGCCAGCTGTGCCGGGTTATGTGGACGGCTGCGTCCCGTCGTTCCCCTTTAGGAGCTCTCTACAAAGGGTATGACTCTTTACCTACGTAGGTAGGGTGTCGGAAGGAGTTGCTATAGCATCCACTCTTACTCGCACGGCTGTGTGCGAAGTGAGAATTGGTCCACCCATTGCTGCACCTTCTGCTGGGTTGAGTGGCTTGCGTCAAAGGTCCGACCATAAGTAGTAGGGTACTACTACCCTAGGGGCTATCGACTTCCCGTAATCGGTGTACACCCTAACTGTAATGATTACGTATTCTTCTGTAATCTTTTGTACTTATTTTTAATCCCGTTATCATTTGTAATCTTCGTACTCATCTGTAATCACCGTAATCATTATGAAATAACGCGTACTCATCTGTAATCACGTGTAATCATCTGTAAAGTGCGTAATCATCTGTAATCACGCTTATTCATTGGAATTATCCTGTACTCAATTACTCATCTGTAACAATTTTAAAGTTTTGGGTTGCCGTAATCATTCTGTACTCATCGTAATCATTAATGATTACGTAATCGGTGTACAGGCAAATTCTTACTGGCTAGCCCCACGCTACTACCCATGCTGGATTTGTCAAATGTCCGGGCTTGGGGACGCTGGCGTAGGGCACTATGATGTTAGGCCTCCGGTGGTATGCCCCCTGTTGCTAGGTACACCGGGCTAAAAATTCTGACACTTCTATTCTTGTAGTATCGCCCAACCACTTTTTCTTCTTCATATTATATACCCTGGTTTATAATGAAAATCCCAGGAAAATGCTTTATCCGTCAGAACTATGCACCGTAATTTTATGGTTTATTTACTATTTTAAAATAAATAGTCGCAAAAAAAAAACGATCATCGACGATGTTGAACATTTTGGTTGGGAAAACGGTTTGTATTTCTAATTAGCTCAAGATTTTTCAATTATGTTATGCTTTCTTTAAAAATTTTATAAACAAATCCAATTCTTGGTAAACTAAAAAGGCGCACAACTCAATTTTGGCACTCCTCTCAAAACGGCGCCCCGGGCAGTTGCCCGGGTTGCCCGGCCCTTAAGCCGCCCCTGATTACACATTAACGCCTTGATCAATTATCTCGGAGCCATTGTCAAAAACCCAATTTTCTATCGGAGGACAAGTGTTTTGGTAAAAGCGCCATTTTAATTGCGGTGAGCATATCTGCCCCCGTAGCTGTTGGATAGATCAGAGTGCCATGTCTTTAAAAAGAGAAGCAATAATCTATAAGCCTTTTTTAGTATCTCTTGTATCCATCGGCTACGAGAAATTGTTAAGACAGATTTTCACTTTTTGTTGGCGAGTTTAGAGGCGAGTAATTTATATAATATATAATTATTTTTTCCTTCGACGCTACTCTCAACCTGGACTAAATGACGAAGAATGCGGTCGATGAGCTAGAAACGGCCAACAACATTTGGGGAAACTAAAATATATTTATTCTGGCTTTCTTTCGTCGTACGACTCGTCGTAATTGTTTCAGTATTTTTAAATTGCGCCGAGACTTGCGCTTTATCATCAATCTCATGCCTCGTGTTTTTCCTCGGGCCTTGGCTGCTTTTTTCTTCGGAATTTCGGAATTTTTCTCGCTTTTGGTGCATACGGACCCGCGTCTTTGCCACAAATGTTTTAGACCTAAGTCAACAGTCATGATTTAATTTCTTTTTGGCATTTACACGGTGCAGCCGGATCCGCGACGTTTTTAAACTTAACTAAACTTTTTTTACATTATGCCTTCATAAAACGATAAAGTCCTTTGCCCCCAGTGTGGTCAGTCGTTTACTAGTCTAAATTGACATTTTGCTCATTCGCGAACCTGTGTCAAGCCCTCTCTCGGGAAATAGGACGGTCCTTCTGACCCATCTTCCCCGTCTGAAGGGTGTGATGATTTAATTGGTCTGCTTTCAAATCTCAAATCGACCCAGCGCATTATACGTCGAATCCCGAAGGCGGCCAGGTCAACGGTGGCTTGAGCCCTTTCCAATGCCCTGGGGAGGGTAGTTCGTGATAATTCGGCGGAAGCCTGGAAGGGTCTCTTTTGTTTATCTGCCATGTGTCTTCAGGTCCCGGGAAGGTGTGAGGGAACACCAGTCTCTCTTGCCACTGCCGTTAAAGCTAATGTCAAATCATTCGAAGAAGTTTCGGTCTTTCCCGCTATCTCTCGACGGGCCACAAAATCCAAGAAGAAACCTTCAAAGCCCAATGAAATCGGCAAGATTGTCGAATCTAAACTCGCCGACGGGGATGTTACAGGGGCGGTGCGCGTCATTTCTTCGGACGATTCTTTTGCCCCCAACGACGCGGCGTCTCTCGCTGTCCTGCGAAGTAAACACCCGCCCGCCGCAACGCACCAGGATTTTGAGTTCGTACCCTCCGATTTAACTTCGTTACCGCATATTAACGTGTCAGAGTCTGTCATCCAATCCGCTATTCTCTCCTTTCCATCTGGTTCAGCGGGCGGCCTCGACAACATTAAACCTCAGCACCTGAAGGACTTAATCGCCAACGGTACGGGAACGGCTGGCGAGTCCTTACTCAAATCTTTAACCAGCCTATGCAACCTGATGCTCGCCATTAAAACAGAATCTTTGAAGGTCATGTCTTCGAACCTCCAGCATGTTTCGGCACATCACGGCTTTTTCTTATTGAAAAATTCTTTGGCCATCCCTAAGTTGCTATTTCTCCTAAGAAGCGCTCCTGTTTGGCTCCACAAGGAAGGCCTAGCCTCGTTTGATAACACCCTCAGGCTGGCACTCCAAAACGTCACCAATACCTTGATGGACGAGCTTTCGTGGGAACAGGTATCTCTCCCTGTCGCTAAAGGGGGCCTCGGCATTCGCCACTCTTCCAAACTCGCTCTTCCGGCGTTTCTTTCTTCAATCCACAGTGTGACTGATTTGGTGAAAGATATTCACCCTAATCTTGTTGTCGACCCGCCCGTTTCGGTAGTTCGCGATGCCCTTAGCGAGTGGGGCCTATCCACAAGCGAAGCCCTTCCATCTCCGGATCAGCGGAGTTACCAACGCGTTTGGGAGGCTCCGATCATCGACAAGTCGGTGCAGCATTTGTCGGATTGTGCTGTTAGCGGACCTGACAAGGCTCGCTTACTGTCAGTGAGCTCCAAAGAATTGGGTGCTTGGCTCAACGCCCTTCCGTCGCCATCCTTGGGCACTCTTCTAGACGATGACTCTTTTAGGATAGCTGTCGGTCTACGTTTGAGAGCCCAAATTTGCGTCCCTCATACGTGTGTTTGCGGTGGCCAGGTGGACTCTTTGGGCACCCACGGCTTGAGTTGTAAGCGAAGTTCGGGTTACTTGTCGCGCCACGGTGCCGTAAATGACCTTCTAAAACGTGCCCTGGTTTCTGCTGGCGTTCCTTCCCTTCTGGAGCCAACCGGGCTTTCTCGCCATGACGGTAAACGCCCCGATGGCATGTCAATGGTCCCGTGGTTGGGTGGTAAAGCCATCGTTTGGGATTTTACCTGCACGGACCCCCTAGCACCTTCCTATTTGGTCTCTTCATCTTCAGCCCCTCTCTGGGCCGCTACCCAGGCTGAAACAAAGAAGAGATCCAAGTATTCGGATCTCGACAGCAAATTCATCTTCCATCCAGTGGCCATTGAAACCCTTGGCGCTTTCGGTCGCGATGCTTTGTCGTTAATTCACGCCATAGTCCGTAGGATTCGAGATATCTCTTCCGAGCCGCGCTCCGTAGAGTATCTGGTGCAACGCATCGCGATTGCGGTTCAAAGAGGAAACGCCGCCTCTGTTTTGAGCACCTTTCGGCCGGGTGCTTCTTTGGAAGACTACCTCTTCCATTTGAACTAAATTTTGGTTTTGCTGTAACTATTTGTCAATAAATATTATAGCTATTACGGTTGATAAAATTTAAGTAGTGCATTATTGATAAAATATTGATAAATTGAAATTTTTTGCCTATTATTACTTTCGTATTCAAGAATAAAAAAGCTAAAACTCGTCTCAACAAAGTCATACTCCAGTAGTAATGCATTCTTGATTATTCTTAATCTAAATTTATATTTCACAAAAATGGGATAAAGTTAAACATGAATTCGCACTTTAAGAATGTACATGTGTTAAAAGATTTAAAATCACTGCCTTTTTTAAATTCAGGAAACGGAATTGTAAAGACACAATTAAAGTTTCAATGTGAGCTGACTTCATTTGTAAGGACGTTACATTATCTAAAGGAAAGAAAGCCGTGCCCAGTCAATTTTGATTAAAAATACAACCCTGTGTTCTATCTCATTATAAATAATTATCCTAAAATGGTATAAATTCAACTCACTTTTCAAAACAACAATTTCTGAAAAATTATAATAAAACTTACATTCATTGATAATTGTGGCGCGTTATCAATTATTATCATGTTTTTCCTACTAAGCGCAAAATATTTTGTGCAAACCAGTTATTACTTTTCTTTTGTTGGATCCCAGTAATAATACCGAAGTACTTACGGATCTACCGCAACTTTGTGGGTTGATTTGAGAGACAAACAAATTGTTGAGGTTCTTTCCGTCCTTCGTTACCTGTGGGAGGAATAAGATACATCTAAGTAACTCTATTACTATCAGTCAGTTAATGACTTTCATGAGAGAAAACGTCAGTTCTCTGACGTTTTGTAAAGGTGGGTCCTACCGGACAAGAGATAACTATAGCGCTATTTCACGTCTAACCACAATCATAATAATCATGCATTCATAGTAAGAGAATGAAGTAATTTAATCAATTATGTATATGACTACCGGATATCAATTAGGCCTGTTAAAAAGTATGCTTTGGCATATTCAACAACGGGTAAATTAAAGTTCCGGTAGAATAAATTCGAATACGACCAAGTCCAATTGGACGTCCGAGGTTTGTTGAAACGGCGACTCGGTAAGTCGGGAGTCCAATGGTTGTGGCGTTGGGACGCAATATTCAAAGGTCGTTTTTCAATTTCAGCCCTAGCTTATTTGATTTTTCACCGTCTGATTTGGTACGCAAGCGCAGAAGTAACCTTGATTAAAATCATTTATTCAATCAATTATTCTTAATAGTTTTCAAGAAACGTCATTGAATCAACAGAAATAACAATGCCTTTGCCCTCTAATGAAAAAAAAATATCTACAAAATACAAATCTTTAAAATTAAAAGATTAACTAAAGAATATACATTTAATTCAACCAAAAATAAAAACCGATGAAATGCAATTTCTGTTAAAAAAAGTAGAAGATAAAAATATATCTAGCGATGAAGAGCTAAAATGTATTAAAAGATTAGAGATCATACAAACTGAGAAAGCGGAAGCTATGGTGGTCCGCTTACACTTAGATGGCAATTCAGCAATCAGGTTTTCAGCTTTTAGGCTTCTCCAAGAAGAACGCTGCAAAGGTATGAATAGATTGGTGTCTGTAAGAAAAGAAAATGGTTTATCTACAACAACACAAACAAAACTCTACAAAGAAATAAACAAATTTTACACCAAATATTTACTTGCAATACTAAGAAATTTGAAAATCCATTCTCAAACGAACAATTAGGAAACCTGGGAGGATGAGGACTGCGGATTTAGTACCTCGTGGGTTACGACGCCAAGACGAAATGGCAGACGTAAGAGTAGTGAGGGCGCCATTTGAGCGGCGAATATTACTGTTGACTAGTATGAGGCGCTTGACGCGGCGGCGATCGGAGAGAGAGTCCCACCGGAAGATTTTCATGACACGAGTTATGCTGGTACTCCAGGAAAAGCCGATGCTGGCAACAAAACGGAGGGATTTTCGTTGAATGGTTTCAATGGAGTGCATGCCACTGGTGATGTGAGGGGACCAGATCGCGGATCAGTATTCCAAAATGGGGAGGACATATGTTTTGATGGCTAGGGTTTTGATCTGGAAGTAGCTCTTCCTCTTTTTATCCCCCCCGACTGAATTTTACTCGGGTCAAAACGTCACAAAAAGGAAACGGCTACCGCCATCTAGTATATAGTTTTCAATATCAAAGAATTTTGAAAAAAATAGCAAACGGTTCTATCTGTTTTTACAACGGTCTTTTTTTGCCGCAACAATACGTTTTATGATAGTTTTTTAGCATTAGATTATATTTTTTATTGGAAAAAATGAAAAACTCTGTATATGTAAATCGTGTAAAAGTGATTCAAGATACAGCATATGAGTGGAGTATGTTTTATACCATTCCCTAAACCCTAAATCATCATCATCTACAAAATAAAACCAATATTACAATAAAGAAATTCGGAAATTGATAGCGATAAAAAGGCTGTTTATTAAGCCTTGGTAAAGACTTACCAGAAATAAAATTGACATCCAATTATCTTTTTCCCTTTTTTTAGGTGGATAAATGAACATCGTTTCATAAGTTAATAAAGAAAAATTCATTTTCTATTTAGTTCAAATTAAGAAGGGCAATTCAAGCTAATTTATATCCGTAAAACGAAACCGTACGCGCCACAACATGGTAGCCACATTGACTAGGTTTATGACTTGTTCATCCCCCCCCCTTTTTCCTCCTTCCTGTTTGACCCTAGTTTTCCGTTAGTTCTTAACTATACCGCCAGAGCGCACATTTAAAAATCCGAAGCAAATATTCGGGAACGGGGTGTCCCTGTGTTAATTAGTCCATGGTTACCCCAAGATATTTTTGGAATATATGTATGAATCTCACGTTAAAAAATTCAAGTTTAATTTTACCGAAATATTAAATGTCAGGCTACCGTTAAATATCAAAACATAATTTGCCCGTGAATTTAACGGTAAAAAAATCTAGTTTAATTTTACAGTAATTTTAAATATCACATTACCGTTAAGTAGCATAACATTAATTTGGCCGTTAATTTTACGTAATTTTAAACAGCACAAAAATCCAACTTTTATTTTACCGTAATTTTAAACATCAGATTACTGTTAAATAGCACAACATTAATTTGACAGTTTATTTAACGGCACAATTTGAAACAATCGTATTACTGTAAATTTAACTGTGTAATAACCGTTCGGTTACGGTAATTTCTTAGAGTGTACATTGAGTAGGGGTTTATATACCGCGAAAACAAATCCTATCTCTTTTACTTAGAAACACAAATAATTAATAAATCGGGGAGGAAATAGTGACATACGGTAGCTGCAGACGCTTCCCCGAATCCGACAGCAATGAAGAATTAAAAAAAAACCTGTCGCCGAAGACGACCGACGATGGACACCTGGTACAAACATTTACTCAACATGTGAATAAAAGTACCAACCACTGTCAGTAGGTTTCATAATTTCACGAGTCAAACGAAATCTTATAATTATGTTTTAGTCTATTCCCGTTGCCCAGCGAAGAAACTAACAACAAAGCATGTTCACTGCGAGTACAGTGAAGTGGCTTTGATTACGTCAAAGTCACAAATTCCCAAATCGAGTTGACCAAATATTTTAAGGTTTCTCGACGAGAGACGCAGGAAGAATCTCCTGTTCAACCGTTTACTCTAAGCCAACACTCAAAGATTGAAAATAATATATTAATTTCATTTAAGCCACTATAGCGTTATTTTTAAATATCTTGAAAGGTAACCGCTAATTTCGGGATACTAGAGGGCACACGTATCTGAAACAAACCTTTGAACTATTTACTTGTAGTGTAACGCCTTTCTACTACTAATATAGGCCTATAGGTGCCTAGCGTTGACATATACTACTACTATGCTACTAGATTAAAATAGTTAGTAAGGACGATAATGAATTATTAAATAATGACAAGTTTTTGCCATACCCAGATTCTGATTTAATGATCAACTACTAAATTTACTATTAGACAAACATATCGAATCGAACTACTAAATAAAAACCAAACAATACCGCTAACAAATAAAATACTACTAGATTAATTAACATGACCCCCAAAATAACTACATGCAGCATGCACTTGACCAATGCCAGACTACTAAAAATACGCGGTCTACTATATACACTAATTGCGCCATATAAAAAGTACTCATCACTATTCTTGATTATCGTTGGTCTCGAGACTTGAAAATAAATGAAAAATGTAGATGCGAGGAGAGAGTTCGTAGAGTTGAAGAGACGAGTTGAAGGCTTGAGACGTTGCAGATACGATGAGGCTACTACTATCGTCTACGAGGTGTCGTTGTGGTGATGGGCAGAGGAAAACCATCGTCCGGCGATAACTGCTCAATTGCCTGGAGACATTCATAGATTGCGACCAGCGCGAAAAGTATGTTCCTTTTATTAAGGTCATCCGGAGCGGTGTGCTTAAGATCATCCTTTCCTTTCGGTCCGGGGATACGGTTCCTCTTCTCTTCTTTTCTTCTTGTCTCCTAGTTTTGTTGTATAAGCCACGTGACTTTTTGGGTCCATCCTGGTTTTTTGTTACCCAATCGAATTACTATGACGGGCTGTCACGTGGAGGGACACTATGATTTGACCAATCACCCAATTTCAACGTAGGGCTTTATTTCAAGCGCCCATGTGTTTCACATGTGTTTCAATTTCTTGAGATCACAAGACGCGCACACATTCGGTGACAATTACACCAAACAATAATATCGAGGCGCACTACTATAATTGTAAGCATTGGTCGAGAAAATCTGGCAAAGGTTCGAGTTCAATAATAAATACACGTGGCATGCACACTATACGCTATTCACCGTCGATTCTAAAGACGATCGTAAAACTATAAATCAGTGCCTGGGTTGACAGGAGGGCAATTTCGGGCATCTATAGAGATTCCTTTTAGCAGAGTAGTAACAATGGAAACACGTTGGATCCCTCTTTTGGCTTTTCGCTAACTACTTCCCATTCCTACAAACTATCCAACGCGACCATATGGGGATGCCGAGGGACGTAAAATAATTGTTTCCCCAACAAAATCTAAAAGAGGGGTAACGTATTGAAAAATATTCGTTACAGTAGTTTTATATAGTATTTGCACCACGAAAATATATCCAGAAATTCGACGCAGTTGTCTTCGGCATCAACTCGAAGCAGGGGGATCAAATGAATCCTCAACAAAAAGTCCTCCTGGAAGTGGTGTACGAAACTATAACTGTTGCGGGTTAGTGACTGTCACATCTTTATTGAGCGCGAATAAGATAACCCTAAAAGCTATTTATTTCTAATTTCAACTTTAAATACTTTGCGGCCAATTAAATGTAGCACATTGGAGAAATAATAAAGATACGTTAATAAAACTAAATATCAAAAATAAGTAACACTGAATCTCTCTGACTATGGATGGCTATAGAAGATAATTAATATGATATTTCTCAACACTGTTCTTTTACGCGCTAACTTAACAAAAATTCTTTTTGAGTAAAATATTACCGGCAAAAAAATAAATTGTAACGTGTGTGGTAGTTCTTAATTATCTTAAAACGGAATCATTCTTCATTGTATGGAACTCACTTTTTTACCGGTTCGCGATTAGTCAGGAAAAAACCGGTACAGGCTCGCGAACCGTCTAGGAAAAAGAGGTAAGGAACGTCAAGAGATATATTCATTAAACGGTACAATGGATTTTGCCATTACAGCAATCGTTAGGAAAGATGTGTAGCAATTACAAATTAAGAAATTTAGATTTTTTAAATGATATTTACAGTCTAAATGGTGATCTTTGTAAAGTGGTTGAATCATATATTTTGTGAAACAGCGAACTCAAGACTCGCGGATTCTTGGATACAACTTTGAAACGCGCATACAAGTTGTCAAATCTCGGCTCCTCCTTCCTTTGGTTTGTACTCTCATGGCGGACATTTAAATAACAAAATTATTTCTTAAATGTGCTCCAATTGCGCAAAGATGTTGGCCCATCAGGCCATTTTGAAACGCTCTTCTAAATCCATAGCTGCTCCTGTCGTGGACCTGATTTCACGTTTTCACTCCACCGCTTAGCTTCCCAAGGCTGGTTCGTTAGACAATCCCGAAGAGTATCGGAAATTTTCTAAAAGTTGGCAGATAATAGCTGAAAACTATTCGTGAGTTCTGAACCGTTCAACCAGTCCCCATGCGCACTATTCGGCAAAAAAATTCTAGAACTACCCAAATGCAAACTATTCGCAGACAAGAACCTCTTGTTGAACCGTTCGGAACCGTTCTAAATGGTACCTGCTCAAGAGCAAGTACTGGCCGGAACTCAAGGTGGAAATCTCTAAAATTCGTCTGCACATCGGGCTGCGTACGTCAAATCGTACGATCCTAATTTGAATCACAACTATTCGTACAAAAGTTCTGAACTATCCAGAACTTTTGCGTGACGTCACAGCTCAGTCCTAGGCCGTTCTCTTAACGGTTCAGAACTCACGAATAGTTTTCAGCTATAGTCGTGGCTTCTGTTCCAATATTAGTCTCGAGATGGAATCACCAGTCGAGTATCCTGTAATTTAGCGATGTTAGTCTAAAAATTAGACAGACAGGCGCGCGGCTCTCATACAGTGAAGTAACTCGTCTCGGCCAATGGCAAAGCGCGTTTTAGCGGGAGGCGTGACTATGTTCTTTTTCAGTATGCTCAAGCCCACGCGCTACTTACGTCTAAGTATACCAGTCATACTGATATTGGATAGCTTAGCTTCGTACGTGTTGAAAACCGTGGGTGGAAGAGATAGTGTACGTGTTTTTGGTGGGAAAACATTGTTATATGGTCCATATATTAAAAAAATGTAAATTTGGTTTTTCGAATGATATAATTTTGATAGTATATTTATTTTAATTATTTTAAAGTATATTTATTTTAATTATTTAATCGTTTACTTATTTTAATTATTTAATCGTTTACTTATTTTAATTATTTAATCGTTTACTTATTTTAATTATTTAATCGTTTACTTATTTTAATTATTTAATCGTTTACTTATTTTAATTATTTAATCGTTTACTTATTTTAATTATTTAATCGTTTACTTATTTTAATTATTTAATCGTTTACTTATTTTAATTATTTAATCGTTTACTTATTTTAATTATTTAATCGTTTACTTATTTTAATTATTTAATCGTTTACTTATTTTAATTATTTAATCGTTTACTTATTTTAATTATTTAATCGTTTACTTATTTTAATTATTTAATCGTTTACTTATTTTAATTATTTAATCGTTTACTTATTTTAATTATTTAATCGTTTACTTATTTTAATTATTTAATCGTTTACTTATTTTAATTATTTAATCGTTTACTTATTTTAATTATTTAATCGTTTACTTATTTTAATTATTTAATCGTTTACTTATTTTAATTATTTAATCGTTTACTTATTTTAATTATTTAATCGTTTACTTATTTTAATTATTTAATCGTTTACTTATTTTAATTATTTAATCGTTTACTTATTTTAATTATTTAATCGTTTACTTATTTTAATTATTTAATCGTTTACTTATTTTAATTATTTAATCGTTTACTTATTTTAATTATTTAATCGTTTACTTATTTTAATTATTTAATCGTTTACTTATTTTAATTATTTAATCGTTTACTTATTTTAATTATTTAATCGTTTACTTATTTTAATTATTTAATCGTTTACTTATTTTAATTATTTAATCGTTTACTTATTTTAATTATTTAATCGTTTACTTATTTTAATTATTTAATCGTTTACTTATTTTAATTATTTAATCGTTTACTTATTTTAATTATTTTACACTCTTAGAAAATGTAATTCAAAATTGAATGATTTCTCGTTCAAATCGCAAACACTGTGGTGGAATGCTTTATCTTTCAAAATTGAATGATTTTTAGGTATTCAAAATTGAATGCTACGTCAACTTGCAAAATTGAATGGAGACACTCATTTTTGAAGGCCACGTAATACTTTGCAAATCACTCGTATATCAACGCGATTGTGTTCAAATTTGAATGACAAATATGTCATTCAAATTAGAACTACAAAGCACTCATTTTTAAATGACTTGTATCCGTTTGAAATATCATTTAATTACGAACTCTTTGGTGTTCATATTCGAGTGAAAAATACATCATTCATATCTGAACGATGAAGCACTCATTTTTAAATGATTTATATCGGTTTTAATTATCATTTAATTATGAACGCTTTCACGTTCAAATTCGAATGAAAAATGTCATTCAAATCTGAACAACAAAGCAATCATTTTTAAATGATTTTCATTTCTTTTAAATATCATTTAATTGTGAACGCTTTCATGTTCAAATTCGAACATGAAGTTTATTCAAAGAAATAACACTAACTATAAAACCCAGAAGTTTTATTTAAAATACATTTGACAACAGTTTTTTATGCTTTTAGTTTGTTCACAATATTTATAATAGGAGGGGAAATTTTGTCGGCTCCAATGCTAAAAATTATTTTTTGAAAATATGCAAGTGTTTTCTTAAGACCTTTCGCGTACTCCATTTGGAAAACAAAATATCCGGAAAAAACTGAGACAATGCCCATTAGTAATGAATTTACATCAAAACATTGATCCTCTATCTTAACTTCGTATGCAGCAGATAAATAATCATCGTGGTTAAAAATTAACATTGGCGTTGCATTATTGGTAGTCTGTAAAAATAATCTTATTATTTCAACACAATTACTAGTAGTAAAAGAAATTGCAATTTTGAAAATATTCTTACATTAACATTGTGTCATAAATCTGTACTCTCATTAAAAATTGATGGAAATATAAGAAGGCACGTTAAAATTCCATCACTAACTGGAATAATTTCCAAACAAAAAAAGTAAGTTAAACATGATATTAGTATAATAGATTTTGACAGAGAAGTACAATTTATTATTGGGAAAACTGAAAATGGCAAGTGTGAACATAGAACATTAAACCCATATTGAGGAATGTTTTAAATTATAGTTATGTTTTTTAATTGAAGGGCCAACTAAAAGTGTTAAAATAAAAATGAAAATATACCTGGTTCTTTTCACACAAGATTGGGAATTTCTCAAGTACAACGGAAGCAGTGTTATGTAAACCTAAATTCTGACGAAAAGAGGCAGTCCTACACATTTTTTCTTCAACTAGACTTTGATTTCTGCTAGTTGGGGCTTTTTCGAGTTCCTTTGCCAAAGTCAATGTGGCTACCATGTTGTGGCGCGTACGGTTTCGTTTTACGGATATAAATTAGCTTGAATTGCCCTTCTTAATTTGAACTAAATAGAAAATGAATTTTTCTTCATTAACTTATGAAACGATGTTCATTTATCCACCTAAAAAAAGGGAAAAAGATAATTGGATGTCAATTTTATTTCTGGTAAGTCTTTACCAAGGCTTAATAAACAGCCTTTTTATCGCTATCAATTTCCGAATTTCTTTATTGTAATATTGGTTTTATTTTGTAGATGATGATGATTTAGGGTTTAGGGAATGGTATAAAACATACTCCACTCATATGCTGTATCTTGAATCACTTTTACACGATTTACATATACAGAGTTTTTCATTTTTTCCAATAAAAAATATAATCTAATGCTAAAAAACTATCATAAAACGTATTGTTGCGGCAAAAAAAGACCTTTGTAAAAACAGATAGAACCGTTTGCTATTTTTTTCAAAATTCTTTGATATTGAAAACTATATACTAGATGGCGGTAGCCGTTTCCTTTTTGTGACGTTTTGACCCGAGTAAAATTCTGTCGGGGGGGATAAAAAGAGGAAGAGCATTTAACAAGGGTCTTTCGGAGCTCCCTATAGGAATAACATGGGAACGGGGTGTCCCTGTGTTAATTAGTCCATGGAGTAATCATCTTCAGCAATGTTGGAAAGTGCCTGAAAATAGTTGCTATAATTTACACTTTGGAAAACAAGTGTCAGCAAACAGAAATATTACCAAGGGGGAGGGCCTTTTTGTTGCAAGTTTTTTTGCTTGGCTGCCATTGTTTTCAGTGTCATCTACATTCGTAATTCATAATATACCAGCGACTTGTTTCTTTTACAATATATGCATTATAGTGTTTTAAAATCTTTTTAGGACAAACAATTCTTCCACAAATATGCCAAATTCCATTAATTTGCACATTGAAATGAACTTTAACAAATAAAAAATCTTTTGAGATATCTAAATGATATACATATCCATTTTTGTATATAACGGAGCCAACACAAATATCTAATGATATCTGCTCAATATTTTCAGATGGAGTAATTTCCCTTAACATAATTTTAAGATCCTCAGGGAGTTTACTGAAATTTAGATTTGAAGGTTTTACATAATCTCCTGTTTGGAGGTCAGATTCGTTACTCTGTTCCCAGCATTGTAAAAATTGGTGACGTTTTCCTAAGGTCATGCTAATATTTCTAAAATTACGGGACATGCTTGCTATATATTTAAAGTATTGGTGTTTCGCTTCAAATCTCATGCACCACAGGCGGATTAATGGACCATACATCTTAATTAACCTAGGATAATGAATTAAGTAATGCATTTTTGGTGTAAATGTTGCCTCGTTATTATCTTTAACTAATTTATAAAATTCAATAATGCGCTCATATAAATAAGAAAGCCAATCTACATCAATTATTGATGCAATTATTATTTCGGCTATTTCTATTAATACTAAAAGCATAATCCAATATTGGTTGTCAGTTGGCACACTTGCTCCAAAAATCAAATCAAAAAATAATTTTTAGCATTGGAGCCGACAAAATTTCCCCTCCTATTATAAATATTGTGAACAAACTAAAAGCATAAAAAACTGTTGTCAAATGTATTTTAAATAAAACTTCTGGGTTTTATAGTTAGTGTTATTTCTTTGAATAAACTTCATGTTCGAATTTGAACATGAAAGCGTTCACAATTAAATGATATTTAAAAGAAATGAAAATCATTTAAAAATGATTGCTTTGTTGTTCAGATTTGAATGACATTTTTCATTCGAATTTGAACGTGAAAGCGTTCATAATTAAATGATAATTAAAACCGATATAAATCATTTAAAAATGAGTGCTTCATCGTTCAGATATGAATGATGTATTTTTCACTCGAATATGAACACCAAAGAGTTCGTAATTAAATGATATTTCAAACGGATACAAGTCATTTAAAAATGAGTGCTTTGTAGTTCTAATTTGAATGACATATTTGTCATTCAAATTTGAACAC
The DNA here is from genome assembly GCF_980474605.1 of Leiobunum rupestre. NCBI lineage: Eukaryota > Metazoa > Arthropoda > Arachnida > Opiliones > Sclerosomatidae > Leiobunum > Leiobunum rupestre. The sequence goes on along the minus strand of NC_143394.1, from coordinate 26,095,059 downwards.
AATCGCGTTGATATACGAGTGATTTGCAAAGTATTACGTGGCCTTCAAAAATGAGTGTCTCCATTCAATTTTGCAAGTTGACGTAGCATTCAATTTTGAATACCTAAAAATCATTCAATTTTGAAAGATAAAGCATTCCACCACAGTGTTTGCGATTTGAACGAGAAATCATTCAATTTTGAATTACATTTTCTAAGAGTGTAAAATAATTAAAATAAGTAAACGATTAAATAATTAAAATAAGTAAACGATTAAATAATTAAAATAAGTAAACGATTAAATAATTAAAATAAGTAAACGATTAAATAATTAAAATAAGTAAACGATTAAATAATTAAAATAAGTAAACGATTAAATAATTAAAATAAGTAAACGATTAAATAATTAAAATAAGTAAACGATTAAATAATTAAAATAAGTAAACGATTAAATAATTAAAATAAGTAAACGATTAAATAATTAAAATAAGTAAACGATTAAATAATTAAAATAAGTAAACGATTAAATAATTAAAATAAGTAAACGATTAAATAATTAAAATAAGTAAACGATTAAATAATTAAAATAAGTAAACGATTAAATAATTAAAATAAGTAAACGATTAAATAATTAAAATAAGTAAACGATTAAATAATTAAAATAAGTAAACGATTAAATAATTAAAATAAGTAAACGATTAAATAATTAAAATAAGTAAACGATTAAATAATTAAAATAAGTAAACGATTAAATAATTAAAATAAGTAAACGATTAAATAATTAAAATAAGTAAACGATTAAATAATTAAAATAAGTAAACGATTAAATAATTAAAATAAGTAAACGATTAAATAATTAAAATAAGTAAACGATTAAATAATTAAAATAAGTAAACGATTAAATAATTAAAATAAGTAAACGATTAAATAATTAAAATAAGTAAACGATTAAATAATTAAAATAAGTAAACGATTAAATAATTAAAATAAGTAAACGATTAAATAATTAAAATAAGTAAACGATTAAATAATTAAAATAAGTAAACGATTAAATAATTAAAATAAGTAAACGATTAAATAATTAAAATAAGTAAACGATTAAATAATTAAAATAAGTAAACGATTAAATAATTAAAATAAGTAAACGATTAAATAATTAAAATAAGTAAACGATTAAATAATTAAAATAAGTAAACGATTAAATAATTAAAATAAGTAAACGATTAAATAATTAAAATAAGTAAACGATTAAATAATTAAAATAAGTAAACGATTAAATAATTAAAATAAGTAAACGATTAAATAATTAAAATAAGTAAACGATTAAATAATTAAAATAAGTAAACGATTAAATAATTAAAATAAGTAAACGATTAAATAATTAAAATAAGTAAACGATTAAATAATTAAAATAAGTAAACGATTAAATAATTAAAATAAGTAAACGATTAAATAATTAAAATAAGTAAACGATTAAATAATTAAAATAAGTAAACGATTAAATAATTAAAATAAGTAAACGATTAAATAATTAAAATAAGTAAACGATTAAATCATTTAAGATAGAAGTTTTACCAAATATCGGCTTCTTTTTATCTCTCCTAGGAGGGGTTATACAATCACCGTGTCTGTCTGTCTGTGTGCCTGTCCTGCGAACGCGTTCGCATTATCCGTGCAAAGGTTAATCATTGCGTACGCAGTTTCTCGATATTTCTGCGTTCGCAGTTTCTCGAAGGGTTGGCAAAACCAGCGTGTGACGGTGAGCGTTAACGGATTGATTTGCAGTTGGGTTTGGTTTGGATAGTCTTTTTTTCGTCAACGCTCACCGTCGAGACAGTTTTAATTCAGTTTGATTGGATATTTCATTATTGTAATGTTTATGTGGTGAATGTTGAATTCGTGTTATGACGGTTGTGGCTGTTGAGTTTGTTGTGTTTTGTTATGATGGTTGTTGATGTTGAGTCTGTTGTGTTTGTACGGGCATTTTCTCTCCAACTTCTTCTTAATGACTTTGGTTCGGACCGAGTGCGATGCAACCTCTCAACGTCCAATGGCAGGGTTTCCACCAATTGTACACGGCATACGTCTTAGTATCAATTGGCGATTTCTTGGCGCCAGCCGGGAAGCGAACCCGGGTCTGCCTCTTGCAAGAGATTTACTCTAACCACTCAGCCACCAACGCTTCTCAATTTACGGTGTTTTTCTAAAAAACAGCTTTGGCGAATATCCTTTACAAAGTTATAACGTTAGGTACTATAATTTATTCTACATCATTTTAAATTTTTATAAATTATATTAATCTTATATTTAATTAAATATTTATAAATTATATTAATCTTATATTTAATTAAATATTTATAAATTATATTAATCTTATATTTAATTAAATATTTATAAATTATATTAATCTTATATTTAATTAAATATTTATAAATTATATTAATCTTATATTTAATTAAATATTTATAAATTATATTAATCTTATATTTAATTAAATATTTATAAATTATATTAATCTTATATTTAATGAAATATTTATAAATTATATATTAATCTTATATTTAATGATATATTTATAAATTATATTAATCTTATATTTAATGAAATATTTATAAATTATATTAATCTTATATTTAATGAAATATTTATAAGTTATATTAATCTTATATTTTATTAAATATTTATAAATTATATTAATCTTATATTTAATGAAATATTTATAAATTATATTAATCTTATATTTAATGAAATATTTATAAATTATATTAATCTTATATTTAATTAAATATTTATAAATTATATTAATCTTATATTTAATTAAATATTTATAAATTATATTAAACTTATATTTAATTAAATATTTATAAATTATATTAATCTTATATTTAATGAAATATTTATAAATTATATTAATCTTATATTTAATTAAATATTTATAAATTATATTAATCTTATATTTAATTAAATATTTATAAATTATATTAATCTTATATTTAATGAAATATTTATAAATTATATTAATCTTATATTTAATTAAATATTTTAGTATTTTAATGTAAATTTTGATCGTGATCAGGAATTGAACTCGGGTTGAACTTTGTTTTTTAATTTTTGTTAAAGTCTAAATATTTTACGTATGGAAATTTAAAGGTCAAATCTTGTTTGAGGTTATTTTTTTTCCACGAAAACGTCCAGTTTTGTTATTTAGCTTATCCGGTTTCATAATAATAACGTCGAAAATTCCTGTTTGTTAATGGTAAGGTGTCGCACTTCTTGCTATAATGAAACTTTCTATTGTTTGGTTTCTAAATTTTTGAAGAAATTTGTTGCTTGATTGCGTTATATTTTTCTTCCGGTTATTTTTTCTTTGTAGCCTGATCGAAGGAGTTAATATTAAATATTTTTATAGGTTATTTTTGCTCCGATGCCTGATCGATTGAGTTATTTTCTATTTTTCTATTTGTTATTTTTGCTCTGAAGTCTGATTGATTGGGATATTATTATAAATTTTTCTATGAATTATTTTTGCTGTGAAGTTTTGATTGGGTTATTATTATTTATTTTTCTATTAATTATTTTTGCTCTGAAGTCTGATTGATTGGATTGTTATTATATATTTTTCTATTGGTAATTTTGGCTTCGAAATTTGGTCGATTGGGCTTTTGTATTTTAATTTGTTGATTGTGTTGAGCTTTTGGGCGGTATTGTTAGCATTAAATTATTGTTCTTTGTGTGAAATGGTTTAAAGTAGGTTTTTTTGTTGTTATTAAGGAATTGTTTTATGCCACGAGGTTTGTTTTATTGAATTTGGTGTAGTGCTTTTTAAAGGGAATATAACCTCTGGTATTTCTGTCGCCCTCCGAGGGTTCCAATATTGTCCGCTGCCTCCCATAGCTTTTCACACCTGCGGCGCTGATAATCGCTGATTGCGAAGGGAATACAACTGCCCGGGGCGCCGTTTTGAGAGGAGTGCCAAAATTGAGTTGTGCGCCTTTTTAGTTTACCAAGAATTGGATTTGTTTATAAAATTTTTAAAGAAAGCATAACATAATTGAAAAATCTTGAGCTAATTAGAAATACAAACCGTTTTCCCAACCAAAATGTTCAACATCGTCGATGATCGTTTTTTTTTTGCGACTATTTATTTTAAAATAGTAAATAAACCATAAAATTACGGTGCATAGTTCTGACGGATAAAGCATTTTCCTGGGATTTTCATTATAAACCAGGGTATATAATATGAAGAAGAAAAAGTGGTTGGGCGATACTACAAGAATAGAAGTGTCAGAATTTTTAGCCCGGTGTACCTAGCAACAGGGGGCATACCACCGGAGGCCTAACATCATAGTGCCCTACGCCAGCGTCCCCAAGCCCGGACATTTGACAAATCCAGCATGGGTAGTAGCGTGGGGCTAGCCAGTAAGAATTTGCCTGTACACCGATTACGTAATCATTAATGATTACGATGAGTACAGAATGATTACGGCAACCCAAAACTTTAAAATTGTTACAGATGAGTAATTGAGTACAGGATAATTCCAATGAATAAGCGTGATTACAGATGATTACGCACTTTACAGATGATTACACGTGATTACAGATGAGTACGCGTTATTTCATAATGATTACGGTGATTACAGATGAGTACGAAGATTACAAATGATAACGGGATTAAAAATAAGTACAAAAGATTACAGAAGAATACGTAATCATTACAGTTAGGGTGTACACCGATTACGGGAAGTCGATAGCCCCTAGGGTAGTAGTACCCTACTACTTATGGTCGGACCTTTGACGCAAGCCACTCAACCCAGCAGAAGGTGCAGCAATGGGTGGACCAATTCTCACTTCGCACACAGCCGTGCGAGTAAGAGTGGATGCTATAGCAACTCCTTCCGACACCCTACCTACGTAGGTAAAGAGTCATACCCTTTGTAGAGAGCTCCTAAAGGGGAACGACGGGACGCAGCCGTCCACATAACCCGGCACAGCTGGCCACGGAGATCACGGTGTGACTCCATAAGGCCGGGAAACAGGACCAACGTGCCCTCACACGGAGGCCCGCCACCCCACAGCAGGCTACCCAATCCGCCGAAGCGGCTAGTTTACACGGACCCTCTCCGTTAGCCTAGCTGAGTCGAAGCTCAGTTTCCAGCCAAACCTGGCCGAAGTCGGAGGTGGAGATAGGACCATTTGATCAGAGCTAACGTCTCCCAGTGCGCCACCGCCCTTATGGGTTACAAGAGCCGGACCCCGACTCCCCGGTAAACCCACCAGTTATTGCACACTCTAACCAATTTAGGGCCACAAGAATAGAAGGAAGCCCAAAGTAATACAGTACTTCTATGTACTTGCTTGCTATTTCGTTGTCATTTATAGAGCTTTATGATAAATGAACTAGCAGGCCATTTTCAAGAATTCTATTTGTTTCTTAGACTATTATGAACCTGCATTTAATATTCTAAAATGCATTTAAATCTCTTTTATTTTTTAATAAAATACGGGAGGTATTTATAATTTGTTTCTTCGTCACTATCAGAATGAACTATTCTCAAGCAAATAATATACCATAACGCCCCCTTTTGGCGGTCAGTTAAAGATTGAGAAGGAGTAATAAAAACCATAATCTTCTGGAAAGCAAATAAATATAAACCAAAATTATCATTTCAGAAGAATTTAATCGAGATTTATGTAAAATCGATAACGTTGAGCGGTCAGAAATCTACTTACATTCAGTTAAAGACGATTTATGATTGTGACTCCAGGGCCCCGGTCTTCACTCCTCCAGTCTCCATAGAAATCGCCGACGTATGCTGGTGAATCTTTTCGGAGCTCGCCAACTCAATCAACGTTTGCATACTCTGAAAAAATCTGTTATGGAAGCTCATCCCCTCTTTTCTACGTCTCATGCTATCATTATTATTCATTCAACTCGGATAACGCTACAGTTATCTGATTGTAAGCGCTAGATAGACAAATTTCAGTTATTTAAATAATAAATAATAATAATATAAAACTGATAATGGCAATCAACCGATAACTTTTAAGGATGGTAAACAATGTAAAATATACAGCATCAGTACACGAAATAACAAATTAAGATTTTACCAGTATGACGAACTAAATGAATACGGTAGTCAAACGTTTTATTCGCTTCCGAAACTGTCATTACAATGACCAACGTTTATAAAAAAAAGAAGCCGATATTTCGTAAAACTTCTATCATAACTGATAACTTTGATGTTACGTTTTTATAATTTACCTAATTACCTCCCCGAGGGGACAAAGTCCCCTAGGAGGGGTTATACAATTACCGTGTCTGTCTGTCTGTCCTGCGAACGCGTTTGCATTATCCGTGCAAAGGTTAATCATTGTGAACGCAGTTTCTCGAAATTTTTGCGTTCGCAGTTACTCGAAGGGTTGGCAAAACCACTGTGTAACGGTGAGCGTTAACGGATTGATTTGTGGTTGGGTTTGGTTTGGATGGTATTTTTTTCGTCAACGCTCACCGTCGCGACAGTTTCAATTCAGTTTGATTGGATATTTCGTTATTGTAATGTTTATGTGTAGGTTGTGAATGTTGAGTTCGTGTTATGACGGTTGTGGGTGTTGACTTTGTTATGTTTGTGTTATGTTGGTTGGGGATGTTGAGTTCGTGTTCTGACGGTTGTGTTTGTTGAATCGGTTGTGTTTGTATGGGCGTTTTCTCTCCAACTTCTTCTTAATGACTTTGGGACGGACCGAGTGCTGAGTGTTATGCAACCTCTTAACGTCTAATGGCAGGGTTTCCACCAATTGTACACGGTATTCTTCCTTGTATCAATTTGCGATTTATAAGCGCCGGCCGGGAATCGAACTCGGGTCTGCCTCGTGCAAGAGATTTACTCTAACCACTTAGCCACCAACGCTTGTCAAATTGCGGTGTTTTTCTAAAAAATTGCTTTGGCGAATGTCCTTTACAAAGTTATAACGTTAGGTACTATAATTTATTCTACATCATTTTAAATATTTATAAATTATATTAATCTTATATTTAATTAAATATCTATAAATTATATTAATCTTATATTTAATTAAATATCTATAAATTATATTAATCTTATATTTAATGAAATATTTATAAATTATATTAATCTTATATTTAATTAAATATTTATAAATTATATTAATCTTATATTTAATTAAATATTTATAAATTATATTAAACTTATATTTAATTAAATATTTATAAATTATATTAATCTTATATTTAATGAAATATTTATAAATTATATTAATCTTATATTTAATTAAATATTTATAAATTATATTAATCTTATATTTAATTAAATATTTATAAATTATATTAATCTTATATTTAATGAAATATTTATAAATTATATTAATCTTATATTTAATTAAATATTTTAGTATTTTAATGTAAATTTTGATCGTGATCAGGAATTGAACTCGGGTTGAACTTTGTTTTTTAATTTTTGTTAAAGTCTAAATATTTTACGTATGGAAATTTAAAGGTCAAATCTTGTTTGAGGTTATTTTTTTTCCACGAAAACGTCCAGTTTTGTTATTTAGCTTATCCGGTTTCATAATAATAACGTCGAAAATTCCTGTTTGTTAATGGTAAGGTGTCGCACTTCTTGCTATAATGAAACTTTCTATTGTTTGGTTTCTAAATTTTTGAAGAAATTTGTTGCTTGATTGCGTTATATTTTTCTTCCGGTTATTTTTTCTTTGTAGCCTGATCGAAGGAGTTAATATTAAATATTTTTATAGGTTATTTTTGCTCCGATGCCTGATCGATTGAGTTATTTTCTATTTTTCTATTTGTTATTTTTGCTCTGAAGTCTGATTGATTGGGATATTATTATAAATTTTTCTATGAATTATTTTTGCTGTGAAGTTTTGATTGGGTTATTATTATTTATTTTTCTATTAATTATTTTTGCTCTGAAGTCTGATTGATTGGATTGTTATTATATATTTTTCTATTGGTAATTTTGGCTTCGAAATTTGGTCGATTGGGCTTTTGTATTTTAATTTGTTGATTGTGTTGAGCTTTTGGGCGGTATTGTTAGCATTAAATTATTGTTCTTTGTGTGAAATGGTTTAAAGTAGGTTTTTTTGTTGTTATTAAGGAATTGTTTTATGCCACGAGGTTTGTTTTATTGAATTTGGTGTAGTGCTTTTTAAAGGGAATATAACCTCTGGTATTTCTGTCGCCCTCCGAGGGTTCCAATATTGTCCGCTGCCTCCCATAGCTTTTCACACCTGCGGCGCTGATAATCGCTGATTGCGAAGGGAATACAGGAAATTGATGGGGTCTTCCATAAAGAACGCGTTGGAGGTTCTATTCCCTTTAAATAAGAGTTAGTAAATTTTGAATATTAAATGGCAGGAGACGAGGGTTTATCTAAAGAAGAACTAAGAAAGGTTATCAGTTTTACCCAGGTTATCTTCATCATGGGCGAGTGTTGAAATAAAATGAGCGTTAAAGATGCGGCAAGTATTAGAAAACTAATAACAAATACCCTCTGTAGATATTTCTTTCATTGAAATTGGCTTCGTATTAATTGATAAACTTGTACTGTTAAGAGGGTTAAACTCAATTGTGCATTTTTTTAGTACGTCTAACTTACTGTTGTAACTACTTAGTTTATAATATTCTGAATAAATTAATTTCAGTTGTTTCGTCTCAATTATTTTTATTATAATTAAAATTTTATACCGGGTGGGATCGAACCATTATTACGTTTTCAGTAAATAACTCTGAATTGCGGAGATATCTTTAAGGGTCGTCTCGATAAATTAATACCACTAGGGACAATTCTTCCGAGGAAAGGTATATTTTGGCTTGCCAACTTGTTTTTTTATAAACGTTGGTCCTTTTAATGACAGTTTCAGAAGCGAATAAAACGTTTGACTACCGTATTCATTTAGTTCGTCATACTGGTAAAATCTTAATTTGTTATTTCGCGTACAGATGCTGTATATTTTACATTGTTTACCATCCTTAAAAGTTATCGGTTGATTGCCATTATCAGTTTTTTATATTATTATTATTATTTATTATTTAAATAACTGAAATTGGTCTATCTAGCGCTTACAATCAGATAACTGTAGCGTTATCCGAGTTGAATGAATAATAATGATAGCATGAGACGTATCCAAGAGGGGGTGAGCTTCCATAACAGTTTTTTTCAGAGTATGCAAATGTTGATTGAGTTGGCGAGTTGTACCCTGGAGGGGTAATACCATCCCCGTGTCTGTGTGTGGGTGTGTCTGTGTGTCTGGCCTGTGAACGCGTACGCATTTGTGTAGCAAAGTGTAATCATAAAGCTGGCAAAACCACCGTGTGACGGTGAGCGTTAACGGATAAATTTGCGGTTGCGTCGGGTTTGGTTTTGTGTTTTTCGCTAACGCTCACCGTAACTCAGTTATATTGTAAATTTCGTTATTGTAAGGTTTATGTGAATAGTGGGAATGTTGAGTTTGTGCTATTGCGGTTATGGGTGTTGAGTGTGTGTGTGCGTTTTCTATGTATGCAGTGGCGCCGCCAGGATTTTTTCCCAGGTAGGCCCTAAAATTTGGGGTCCCCTCTTGCCAACCAATTTTTAATATATTTACTTTAACCATAAGTAACATAATAAACATAAGTATGACACTACCTATTTACCTAATGCATTTTTTTTTAATAATATTCTGTTTCACCATTGAAAACTAAATTATTATGTGACTTAAGACTAATAACTCTCGGCGAAATCCTCTTAGTCTTTGGAAATCAAATCGCTGAGTGATACAGCCAAGGCCCATTAAAAATTGAAATGCTTTCAAAAATGTGTGAAAATATGTATGCATTATTATATCAGGAGATAAAAATAACTATTATAAACATTAAATATTAGCTAGTTATTTTTTAATTTAAAACATGTGTTTTCGCTGTTATGAACATGGATGAATAATAAAAGCTTTTATTATTAATCCAAGGTATGAACAACCATCTGAAAGACTGAAAGTTTACTACTACTATAACTAACAAAGTTACTTTATCAACTTATATACAGGGTGATTCAATAGTCAGTACAGAAATTTCTGGTGGTTGTAGGGGATGAGAAGTATGCAGGTTTTTGTCGCGTTTCTCTGCGATGAGTTTAAAGAGCGCTAGAGGGCTTCAAAGTTTGACCTACTACCCCCTGGAAGTAGGCTGCTGCAAGCACGCACCCACGAAGCAGGAAAAAAACTATTTTAGGACTTATTACCTACCCATTCGAAACTATCACTAGCCACGCGCTGAACTCCACCTCAGCGGGAGGAAAAGTGACAGCCGCGTAAGGCAACCGTTGCGTTTTTGCTTACGCGCTTACCCCCTGGTATTATAGTCACAAGTTTAAAATTTTTCAGCTATTTCTCTATTAATTCGGCTACGGACAATTTACCAATATGAAAAAATAGGGCCCCCTTTTTTAATAAATTTGGGGCCCCCTCTAGTTTTCCACGTAGGCACGTGCCTACTCGTGCCTATTGCTGGCGGCGCCACTGTATGTATGTCTTAGCTCCTACTTTTTCTAATTGACTTTTGGGACAAACCGAGTGCTGAGTGTTATGCAAGCTCTCAACTTCAATGCCAGGGTTTCCACCAATTGCTTACGGTAATCGTCTTAGTTTCAATTTGCGATATGACAGGCGAATGTTCTACCACAGAACCACCGATACATAATACGTTTCTTTGAAAATTATAAACTCAGCTTAGCGGAAGAGTATATTAATGGTTTTTAAAGCCTACATTTTTTACGTATGAAATTTTAAAGGTCAAATCTTGTTTTAGCGCAGTCGACAGAGATAAGAGGGTTAAAGGGTAGAACCTGTAGCCCTGTGGGTGATCCACTTTGTTAGTTTTTTGTTATTTATTTACGGGTTTTATAATCGTCTTAAATATAGTTGCAATACAGCGAAGACGTTCATTTAACGTTTATTGATATTTGAGCTTGCGTTTAGTCAAGTGGCTCTTTGTGCTTTGTGGATGGTAAGGTTTTTGCTTCTTGTTAATACATTTGGTGTGGATATTTGGATAGCTACAATTCTTAATACAGTCATTGGTTTCCTGGGTTTGCGAGCCAATATATGATATTGGAAATTGGACGGCATTGGTATTTTTCATGCGGTATTTGTCACAACGTCAACTGTAAGTCTACGAGTCGTCCACTACCAGATGTCGAAAATAGCTATTCTACGGTATCTGCATCAAGGGCAAGTGTTGAAATAAAATGAGCGTTAAAGGTGTGGATAGTATTTCGTAAGCGAGAAAAATACAAATACCCTCTGTAGATATTTCTTTCATTAAAATTTGCTTCGTATTATATTCAACTGATAAACTTGTACTGTAAAAAGGGTTTAATTCAATTGTGCATTGTTATAGTACGTCTAACTCACTGTTGTAACTACTTAATTTATAATATTTTGTATAAATTATACTTGGTCGTTTCGTCTCAATTATTTAAATTATAATTAAAATTTTATACCGGGCGGGATAGAACTGGGATAACATTTTTAACAAATAACTCTGAATTGCGGAGCTATATCTTTAAGGGTCATCTCGAGAAATTAATACCACTAGGGACAATTCTTCCGAGGAGAGGTATATTTTGGCTTGCCAACTTGTTATTACTCCTTCTCAATCTTTTACTGACCGCCAAAAGGGGGTGTTATGGTATATTATTTGGTTGAGAATAGTTTATTCTGATAGTGACGAAGAAACAAATTATAAATACCTCCCGTATTTTATTAAAAAATAAAAGAAATTTTACCACAAGATTTCATCTTACCCAACCTTTTTGGATTATAATACTGCGTCAGCGTACTGCGTACCTCCATTTTGTGGACTTTCAAAAAATCTCTTCCAATTAGAAAATGAGATTCAAGGCAGTATAATATGGAAGTAGGAATATTTTCCTCACACAATCATGCCTTGATCAATTATTTCGGAGCCATTGTAAAAACCCAATTTTCTATCGGAGGACACGTGTTTTGATAAAAGCGCCATTTTAATTGCGGTGAGCATATCTGCCCGCGTAGCTGTTTGATAGATCAGAGTGACATCAAAAAGAAAAGAAAGAATCTATAAGTCACTCTTACTATTCCCGGTATCCATCGGCTAGTTAACGAGAAATTGTTAAGACTGCTTTTCACTTTTTGTAGGCGATTTTCGAGGCGAGTAATTTACGTTATGGCAAATATAATTATTTTTTCCTTCGACGCTACTCTCAATCAGGACTAAATGACGAAGAATGCGGTCGATGAGCTAGAAACGACCAACAACATTTGGGGAAACTTAAATATATTTATTTATTAAGTTACACCGATACGCGGTACTTCGGCCGATAAGCCTTCAAGGAGAAGATACAAGACTTACTTAACCAACGGTGGTTATCGTTTTCTTAAATGAGGTAGCACTAGCAATTACAAAACGTTTAACAATCCCTGACAAAAGTGGAAAAGTGGGTTTAATCGGCTATAGCAAGCCTTCCCATCAAGGAAATTTCCAACCTACGTGTTAAATCAATGCCATGGAAAGATCTAATAAACAACCCTGAAACAAAACCATATCACTTCGAAAAGGTTGGTAATTTTAACGCGATAACGTTTTTGCACTATTCGTATTATAGATGAGAAAATTTAAGTAGTGCATTATTGATAAAATATTGATAAATTGAAATTTTTTGCCGATTATTACTTTCGTATTCAAGAATAAAAACGCTAAAAGTCGTCTCAACAAAGTCATACTCCAGTAGTAATGCATTCTTGATCATTCTTAATCTAAATTTATATTTCCACAACAATGTATTAAAGTTAAACATGAATTCGCACTTTAAGTATGTACATGTGTTAAAAGATTTAAAATCACTGCCTTTTTAACTCCAGGAAACGGAATTCTAAAGACACCATTATAGTTCCAATGTGAGCTTACTTCATTTGAAAGGACGTTACATTATCTAAAGGAAAGAAAGCCGTGCCCAGTCAATTTTGATTAAAAATACAACCCTGTGTTCTGTTTCATTATAAATAATTATCCTAAAATGGTATAAATTCAACTCACTTTTCAAAACAACAATGTCTGAAAAATTATAATAAAACTTACATTCATTGATAATTGTGGCGCATTATCAATTCTTATCATGTTTTTCCTACTATGCGCAAAATATTTTGTGCCAACCAGTTATTACTTTTCTTTTGTTGGATCCCAGTAATAATACCGAAGTACTAACGGATCTACCGCAACTTTGTGGGTTGATTTGAGAGACAAATGAATTGTTGAGGTTCTTTCCGACCTTCGTTACCTGAAGGAGGAATAAGATACATCTAAGTAACTTTATTACTATCAGTCAGTTAATGACTTTCGTGAGAGAAAACGTCAGTTCTCTGACGTTTTGTAAAGGTGGGTCCTACCGGACAAGATATAACTATAGCGCTATTTCACGTCGAACCACAATCATAATAATCATGCATTCATAGTAAGAGAATGAAGTAATTTAATCAATTATGTATTTGACTACAGGATATCAAGGCCTGTTAAAAAGTATGCTTCGGCATATTCAACAACGGGTAAATTAAAGTTCCGGTGGAATAAATTCGAATACGACCAAGTCCTTCCAAAATTGGACCGTTTTGGACGTCCGAGGTTTGATTGAAACTGGGCCTCGGTAAGTCGGGAGTCCAATGTGTGTGGCGTTGGGACGGAATACCCAATGGTCATTAGTTCAATTTCAGCCCTAGCTTATTTGATTTTTCACCATCTGATTTGGTACGCAAGCGCAGAAGTAACCTCGTTTAAAATCATTTATTCAATCAATTATTCTTAATAGTGTCCAAGAAACGTCATCAACAGAAATAACAATGCCTTTGCCCTCTAATGAAAAAAAGAATATCTATCAAAGAATTAACTGATTGAAGATACATGTTGCGATTATCTAAAGACCGAAGCACATAAGTCGAGAACTCGAGATTAACCTTAAAACACCAATAATTAATTAATCGGGGGGGGGGGGGGGAAATAGTGACATATGGTACATGACCAGTGAAGGTTTCCCAATTAATTAAAAATAACCCCGTTAACTTAATTGCGTAACACGATCCAATATCATGGGGAGAGAAGGTAGCTTTCCCCTCCACCATTTTCAGAGTTGGCAAATTCTAGTTGAGTTGACGAAGTCATTAAACTTCAGCCACCGAACTTTGGAGCCCCTTTAAGACGTAATAGAGGCGTTGTGGACTTTAATTTATTTATTCTACTTAAAGGAAAGCTTCAGTTAGTATTTTTATTGTTCTTTATAAAACTCAACAAGCTATTTAATAAGGAAATCAGTAATTTAAAATATTTAATTAATTATGTAATTAAAACAAGTTGGCAAGCTTGCCAAAATATACCTCTCCTCGGAAGAATCGTTCCTAGTGGTATTAATTTTTCGAGATGACCCTTAAAGATAGATCTCCGCAATTCAGAGTTATTTACTAAAACCGTAATCCCGGTTCTATCCCGCCCGGTATAAAATTTTAATTTTAATTAAAATAAATGAGACGAAACAACCGATTTTAATTTATTCAAAATATTATAAATTAAGTAGTTACAACAGTGAGTTAGACGTACTATAACAGTGCACAATTGAATTAAACCCTGTTTACAGTACAAGTTTATCAGTTGAATATAATACGAAGCAAATTTTAATGAAATAAATATCTATAGAGGGTATTTGTATTTTTCTCGCTTACGAAATTCAATGTAGATGTAATTTTGTGGTATTTTCCTTTGAATTTAGAGAGTTTGCGGAATTTAAATATTTAATCTGAACACTATATTCCCATTGCGTTAACGAATTTTCGTTCCGCTTTTCAAATGTCAAGCTGCAATTGATTGTTATATAAAAAAATATATTGGTTCGAAAAAAAAGAAAAATTATTTTTCTTGTTCAAATTTGAAACTTTGTGCTGAGGAATTTAAACAATTGGAAAATCAACTGTGAAATTATTTCTTTACAGCAGGGTGGGTTTTGAAATTTTGTAAGAAACTGAACACATCAATTAAAAAGGAAGTGTTCTATCCTTAATCATTCTTATATTGTAGAATCGCTGGATAAGGTGGTCGAAGAAATCTGATACACTCTTTAAATCGAGATTAATGGTCTTTTGACAAATTACCACTTTTCGTAAATTACCGCTTTTTTAACATTATAATTTAAGTAATTTTTAACTTACCTTAGTTTAAAATTAATATAATAGTAATAATCGTATCGAGAGGCAGCTTTACCTTTATAGAATAAGGACACCGACGTATGAGAAACATTTGGGCCTCTCTAATCATTTATAAGCAAAAACGCCGGAAATTATCCTTTGTATTGTTTACAAATAATTTGGAAGAATTGAGATAACGTATATAGCTTTTCTATTAAAATTCGGAATACTATTAATTGTATTATCATATCAAAGTCTATAAAGAACGTTTGTTTTAAAAAGTATTTTAAGCCATAGGTCTGAAATTAAGGATTATCGATTTCAAGTATTTATTTATACTTTGGGATAATAAGTCAATTTCGGCGTTTTTTTCTGCGACCTACCTCATCACGGTCTACCAGTGTACTCCTCCTCCCCTTAAACGGCAGTTAAATTTCCTTGGTGTCTTATTGGTTCCCTAAAAGATCTTAGAAAATAGCCATCGTTTGACTACGGTAAGGTTCAAGTCAAGTTAAGTAAGTCTTAATGGTGCTTGGCTCCTAACGTTGGGACAATAGACGAAAAACCTCCAATAAAGTTTGGGAATTATTACGCATAAGAGGTTGACAATAATGTTTATTGATTATCATAACGTTACGTAACAATGTTTAAAAAGGCTTGGTTTATTGAAAGACTTTAAAAATATTCATGCTTGTCACGGCGCGCAGAATATATATTTCATAAAATAGCACCAGGGCTTAAACACACGGTCCTGCCAAAATGCGTTATACCAGTTCCATAGAATTCTTACACCATTATATCTAGGAGCAACAAACAAAGCACCCCACACAAGGAGAACTCAACCCGTCAAAACTCGTGCATTTTCTTGTGTACATTTTTCATTGGAAATGGTTAGATGCTTTAGCGCCTGCTGCCGTCGGAAGGGGAAAATTTGGAAATTGTTTTTCCCCTTTTCGTAAAACGTTCAGCCTAAAGGCTCGTTCAATGAAATTTGTACACAACACTGCGTTAGCGTGTTTACAGACTAGCTACGTTCTAATTGTGTTTGTTGCTCCTAGATGATATTATCAGCCTATCTTAAAGTTGAATTTTCATTTTACTTGGATTGAATTTCTAAAGAATGTGCTTAGTAATGAAAAGTTATTAAAAGAGCGTAATAACTGATTGATTATCTTTTCATCGACACAAAAATTTTGAAAATTTCTTTTTAAAGTAACTTTTTATCCAAAAGGGGCTCCATTAATGACGCCACCGACCCTCTGTATACTTTTTGTTATTTTAATTTTCCTAATCGTGGCAAATATCCTATTACTGATTTTCTCTATTCTATTGTCTATTGTAAGCCACAAGTGTCATTCTCTGAATCCCATACACCTAGTTCACATCTCCATTCATGAAATTTATATCAGTAGCCTGAATTTATTTCAAATTTAGCTTTTGACACATGCTGAAAACGTTTATCATCCTAAGTGGTTTCAATGTTGAATCATCATATTCGTTTTTTTTCACCAGCTGGAGTGACTCTTTATTTGACAACTTCCTATTTTATTCTAAATTCGAGGATAAATAATACATTTATTGCTTACACTAAAAGTTAGAAAGATAAATAAAATAAATAAAACCATTGTTTTAAGAGGATTATTTAAATGAAGAAGATTAAAAAATGTTACATTAACAAGAATTTTTTTTTAAAACAACGCCAAAACTAAACTGTCTAACATTCTGTTTTAAGGGAATATTCTAAAGTATCAAAAATTTTAAATTAAGAAAGTTTATCTTTAAATCCGTTTCCCCGCTTAACACGCGATCCGGTTTTGGATTCCAAGACTGAGACGATTCTCTAAACTTAGAACGGTACATTTAAATTGGAAATTAGAAAACGAAAACCTTTAACTCATGTTCGTTCTGCCATCTAAATCGTTTTCCTTTTTAACATTTCATGTCCTTTCAATTAATTTAATTTTAAAATATAAGTATATTTCTTGGTTGTCTCACTCTACCCCGCTCTGCTTATAAGTATGGTTCTTAAAGAAGTAAAAGCAAACATTTTTTATCGTCAAATTACGTACATGTACTTTCGACATCTTGGAAAAACTGCAGATAGATAAGGTCGAGTGACGGGGTGGTTAGCACTTTCACCTCGCAGATTGTTGCACAGGGTAAAACTCAGAGTTACTTCTTCCGCGTTGAGTTTGCAAGTTATATCCCCACTGGTTGGAGAGGTTTTCCCCCGAGGTCTTCGGTTTCCCTTTCCATTAAAACTGGTTGAGTTAAATGATAATAGCAAATGTATGGAGCTGTTGGCTGGCGTGGCATGAAGGGCTTGCCACCATCTCCTACGAATTCTAATTAATGAATTAATGGCATTTAAAGTAGCTAGATGACTTTGAACTAAGGAGGTGCGTTAGATTAAAGATAATTTAAAAGTAAATACGAGTGCTTCATTTAGAATATCTAAACACTTGTAGAGGTTAACGGTAATAGTAAGTGTAGTGAGCTGTTGGCTCGCGTGGCATGAAGGGCTTGGCACCACCCTCCTACGCATTGTAACCCGGCCACCTGCTTAAAGGCATTATAAGTCGCTAGATGACTTGGGCCTAAGGTGGTGCCTTGGGTACTAGCCTAGCTGATTATTATTATTATTATTATTATTATTATTACTATACTTCAGCTACTACAAGGACAAGCTAATAGTGCATCTCGGCTCCGTTAAGTTGGCGCCCCCTTGTGTTATTTTTCAGAAAATAATTAACTTAATAAAAGGCACCCATTGTGTACCATTATGCACCACCAATATTTTAACCACTTCCGTTTAATAGAAAATTAAAACTTAAAAGGGGGTGCTAACTTAATCATAGCGCCCCCATATCACCTATCACCTTAAAAATGGGTGCCAATCAAACGCACCCTTTATGCACCAAAGAGCTTTTATTTCGCACCATAC
This sequence comes from Leiobunum rupestre, assembly GCF_980474605.1. NCBI lineage: Eukaryota > Metazoa > Arthropoda > Arachnida > Opiliones > Sclerosomatidae > Leiobunum > Leiobunum rupestre. The sequence continues at coordinate 26,076,918 of NC_143394.1, read as the reverse complement.
TAGTTACGGGGGATTATTAATTTTTAAAATTTAGGACCTCCGAAAATTTAGCTCTCCCTCAGCGCCCCCTATCGTCTACCGCCGTAAAAATGGGTGACAATCAAACGCACCCATTACGCACCAAAGAGTTTTTATTTCACACCATTATAATTAAAAAGTTATTCAATGAGGGGCGCTAGGTTTACCCGTCGAGATTTGACTAAAGTTCGAAAAATTGAAGAGATTATATTTTTTACCCGGTTTGATTGATAGTTCTCCACACGGTGGCGCTATATTATTACTTTGATATAGTTTCCGCGGGATTTTTGGATAATTATCCTTTTTCTAAGCGTTATTAAAAGGTAATAATGAACTACTTTTTGTGTTTTAACGAAATTTTGTTAAGAATTTAACAAAAATTTAAAACAAAACAAAAAACCGCACCAAAGAATACACACACAAAGTTCAATAAACAATATATACAGATATTGTATTAATCCGTTTAGTAAAAACACCCGCCTTATCATAATATTTCCTTTACTTTAATATTTTCCCTAAGGAAGTCAATGGCTCGGCGGTGAACTATCCGCATTGTTACAATGCGACCCGAGTTCAATTCCTGATCACGATCAAGAAGTTGGAGATAAAACGCCCGTGCAAACACAACAGACTCAACATCAGCAACAGACGCAACAAACTCCACAGACGCAACAAACTCAACACCCACAACCGTCATTACATAAACTCAACATTCACACCCTACACATAAGCATTACAATAACGAAATATCCAATCAAACTGAGTTAAAACCGTCGCGACGGTGAGCGTTAACGAAAAAAAACCATCCAAACCAAACCCAATCGCAAATTAAACGCTCACCGTTACACGGTGGTTTTGCCAACCCTTCGAGAAACTGCGAACGCAGCAATTTAGAGAAACTGCGTACGCAATGATTAACCTTTGCACGGATAATGCGAACGCGTTCGCAGGACAGACACACAGACACACAGACACACTGACACACAGACAGACAGACAGACAGACATGGTGATTGTATAACCCCTCGTAGGGGACTTTGTCCCCTCGGAGAGGTAAAAAACTATCCAAACCAAACCCAACCGCAAATCAATCCGTTAACGCTCACCGTCACACGCTGGTTTTGCCAACCTTTCGAGAAACTGCGAACGCAGAAATATCGAGAAACTGCGTACGCAATGATTAACCTTTGCACGGATAATGCGAACGCGTTCGCAGGACAGACACACAGACAGACATACAGACAGACACACAGACAGACAGACAGACAGACACACAGACAGACAGACACACAGACAGACAGACAGACACACAGACAGACAGACACACAGACAGACAGACACACAGACAGACAGACACACAGACAGACAGACACACAGACACACAGACAGAGAGACCAACAGACAGACACACAGACAGACTGACAGGCATGGTGATTGTATAATCCCTCCTAGGGGACTTTGTCCCCTCGTAGAGGTAAAAATGTATAACTTTAATTTGAATTAATTAATTTTATATATCATTAATTTTCAGTAGTTTCTAAGCCTAAGGAATGTTATAAACAAGAAATTATTACAATCTGAACCTTTCCTTTAAATTTCAGAGGGCTAGATTTTCTAATTATTACTCCCTAAAATGTTTCTTGGTCATTTTGTCCAAACGATGAAAATTTAATAAAAGTTTATATAATTCGATGACAATTTATTAAATATTAGTAGCTAAAATAATTACGTAGTTCGAGGGCCCGTTATTTTAATTCTTTGTTATGTATGCTTTTATGTATATTTTCAGCAAACACTTGAAAACCTTAAAAAAGGAAAGATATAAAAATACACAAACCATTGTACTGTAGTTGAAGTACTTTTCTTTGAAAAACATTTGGGAACATGTATGGATCTTTATTTTACCATATTAAATTGGACTTGATATTAAAATGCCACTGAGGTTTGATTTTTAAATTATAACAGGGGTAGTTTGATTTATTTTACTTAGCAAATAAATCGTGAAACATCGCGAATAACCAAAAGATGTAATAGAACCAACATTATTCAACAAGATTTGTGAAGAATTTATTTGTCATAGCTGCTTTCGAAACGGGTAAAGGAGGCGCGGCAGTGCAGCTTGGCTATTCGGGATACTTCGGTGATCTTATAAGTCATTTTTAATGCCAGATGACCTCATGCTGAGCGTCATTAATCCCGCAGCTGGCGTCATCACGCACCCACACGTAACTTTTTCCCGTATTTCAACAAACAGTAAATAAAGCGAATGTTAAGGTTAGATGTGTAATAAATTTTGTCATTATTAATTGAAATTAAAAATCAGGTAAATAATGAAAAAGTATCATCAAAGTTATCATTTAAGATGGAAGCACCAAGTCTTTCCAAATATCTGCTTCTTTTGTTAGAAAAGTTGGTCATTGTAATGGCAGTTTCGGAAGCGAACTACATGAAGTTCGTCATACCGACTTGTAAAATCATAACTTGTTATTTCGTGTACTGATGTTATATTTTCTACAGTGTTTTTTTTCCATTAACCGAAAATTGTCCAATCAGATAACTGTAGCGTTATCTGAGTCGAATCAGCTAGGCATTGTTGTTTTCTATAAAAAATAGGAACAACCAGAAATTTTCCAAGGGGACACACTTACCTGTAGGTCAAATCAGATAGATATAGAATTGTATTATATTGCAAGCTACAAGTATCAGGCTCAAGCGGAAGTTACGACACAGAATCCCACTTCTCAAGCTCTATAATATGGGTGCTGACTACTGTTACGGTTTAAAATCGAGCCTGCGAACAATAACCTTTTAGGTTAATATACCATGCAATCTTCCATAAGAAACGAAATTTAAAATGTAATTTTTATGGTGGTAAGCTATTTTTAGCATTATGATATTCTATTGTATTTCACAGTTAACAGAAAAAATTACAATTTTAAACTCAGGTTTTTAAGTTAAGGTGTTTAAATGACATGGCACGTCATTGATGTAACTACTGATTTGATGAGTACCTTTGTCAAAAATCTCCTCTCATTTAATTTCTTTAATTTTAATTCGTATTATTTTTAGAAATTTTAACACTTTAAAATGTAGGATTAATATTTGGTTATATATTGTTTTTTCTTCTAATTATTTAATTTCAATTTACTGAACTCATTTAAATTAATTTTTGTTTAGTTTATGCATTTTGATATTTACCCGACGAGATTTACACAAAAAACACGTGCTGCTCTCAATCATTTACATAGATTTCGAACAAACACATCAACCACTTTGCTACCGCTACAATGTTTTTCCTTTTAACTATCTACACAAGCTTTAGCTTCGATGAATTATCCTTGCAATAGGTAGTTCGAAAGTAACCTACTTTTGCTTTTCTGAAAATGTGAGCTAGTTATCAAGATCGAAAACACCTCTACCGTTTCGACCTGTGTACTTCAAGTTTGAAGATTAAATTGAGGGGGTTTTAATTAAAATTTAAATCAGCACCATGCAGTTAAATAAGCCACACCTCCCACTAACAAGGATTCAGAAGAGTTTGCTTTGAAACATGTTCCCGCCAATTGCAGCGAGAAAAATTTAAAATTATTGTTCTTCCAAAAGGGTATTCAAATGACGAAGACACAATGCAGAATAATGTATCAAAATTTATATTAGTTGGAAAAATACAAATACGCCTGCAACGCTTATTTTGGGTTCAGAAAGATTGATATAATTTTTAAAAAAGTAATTATAATGAAAATATTTGGTCATGAGTGAGAATGTAAAACACCAAAATTGCGAGGTCTATATTAGAAACAACAACAAACGTAAACGGATGCAATTTTTAGTAAATTTTCTGCTCTAACACATAATTTATCAATAATCATATTGCTATTGGTTCTTGAGATCATTTTGTTCTTGAGCTGTTTTTAAAACAAAAATCTGTGGCTCTGTCATACGATCCACTTAGGCACGTCCAAATAATTTATTTTGTTTCCAATCAATTTCGTTTCTTTCCAGGATTTTGTCTACGCTATACGTTATCGCAATTTTGTACATTAGAGGACGAACAATTTTCAATTTGATTCAGCATTCACATTTGCTCTTAGAGAAATGCAAAAGCTTTTGTTTGGAAAACTTTAAACCGATGCTGAAATAAACTTTAACACTATAGATATCATTGAATGCAACCTAACCGGCACAATCAGTGGCGTAGCCAGGATTTTGGTTCGGGGGATATGGAAACTCGTTAAGAAATTCGTGAACCCTGTGCCCCTTTGGCTACGCCACTAGGCACCATTGTTGGTGTCCCGGAAGAATTGGGTGTTATTACGAGCTTTGTCTGTAAATAACCCGGATATAATTCATTTCTTATCGGTTCAATTAAGTCAAACATGGGCAACTCTAAGTAGGCGAAATTCGAAGGAACATTTCAACGTGTCTAAAGATGCGGCCAATTTTCCATGAATCTCACTATGCTATTTCAAAATGTTTAAAGAGATTAGGAATCATATTTGTAAAATACGATACAAAAGCTTTTAGATTCCTCTTTAACTTCATTAATGTTCTAATTTCTTTAAACTCTCTCTTTTTTTTCAAATTTGTTTACAATTTATTTTTTATTTTTACAAGAGCTGGGGACCACCTCTCGCCTGGGGAGGGGGTGATGTAACGACATCCTTTAGAGTGACCCCCTTTCATATACATATGTTCAGATATGGACCATGACCAACCCTTTCTCCCCTCCAGGCGAGAAATGGTTTTGGCCCACTGCGTGGGGTTTCGTAGAATTCCGAGAACGGTTGGGCAACGCGTGGAAATGTACCCGAGCCGTTTATACCTTGTGAAAATAAAGGCAGTTCTTTTTTGGATGTAAAATCATAATTCTTCGTCGTCCCGTAAATTTATTCTAGATTATTATCTAAGTATTAGTTATTAAGTTTTATCATCGTAACTAATTATTTATAACGTGTTTTTTCCGGGCCACGTTATAACTTGGGCAATTTGACTTCTTTAAATTAAAAACCATTTTGTGTATTTTAACCACCTTTTCGGTAGGCTTATACGAATGCTTTGGCCTAACTATGCCACGTGTTAACATTAAATTTCCATTAAAACATTGCTTAACACTATAAACAATAAAACTTATGAGGTTTATGTTAATAGTTGCTCTAATTGTAAATATTCGCTAAGGGAGAAAACACCCTTTTCAAATTGGTTTATTGATTTGTTGTGTTTAATCTTTAACGTTTTACTATGTTTTTAAACTGATTATCGTTGATTAATTTTCGGGCGATACGCTTTTTACGTTGAAATCGAATGTTTTTTAGTCTACTCAGAGTTAATTTCATGTATGAAAAATAAATTATTAATAAAGTTCATCCAGATCTGCTTTCGGTGACTTCGTTTTTGCTGTTGCTGCTGCCTAGTTTAAGTCGCCCTAGTTCCAGGGTTTGGGATGGCTGAATTCTACGGCTAGACACGAACAGGTGTCATATCAAGAGCAGACCTTTACCAAAGCTTCATTTTAATTAAAGGCAATATAAAAAACCAAACAATCACTTTTTTCAACTATTATGAATCCTTATAGATTTCTAAATGTCAATTGCGAACAATCTCCCCTACTACACATGCACATGTACAATTAGTAACACAATTTTTATGAAAATGTTGGATCCAATTCGACTTCATTCTGATTTAATTAAAATTCTTTCATTCAAGCTGTATTCAAATTTTGGCATTTGATCAAATTATTTTCGTACGGGAAGTATAAATATATAGCTAACCAGGCTTGAGTTAAATTACTACTATGTTGGCAAGCAACTAACGATACTTTTAGTTTGCCTATTAATCTGTTTGTGAGATTCAGTGATGCAACTAGTTTGTGACAAAGCAGGTCATCGTCAGCGTGTCCCGATAGCACAAGTCTGTTCGCGAGCCGTAACTTTGGCTCTCTCCTTTTTGCCTTTTGTGTCACCAAGTTCCAAATGAAAGTTTTTCCTTCTTTCAGAGTTACAATAATTTAACATTGAATATGCGTGCTCTGGCAAAGGTGTTAATTTCGATGGAAGAAGGCGTAGGAAACTTTGTTTTGGGAACGAAAGCCTCGAAACTCAACATTGAGAAAGATTCCACGTTTAGTCATCACTTGCGGCTGAACAGAAGGATTTGGGTCCCAATGCGCTGTTCCCATTTCCGCGGCTCCCATTTGCGAAGTTCCCATTGCACGGTGTCCGTTTGCGCGATTTATCATTTGCGCTTTTCCCGTTTGCGCTGTGGCCATTTGCGCAGTTCCTCAATAGTGCAGTTTACCATTTGCGCATATCTAAAGCACCCCTGTTTATGAAAATAACATTAAGAATTAGCCACTTTTTTGGTTATCGAAAGTCCTATTTTGGGTGTCTGGCTCATGGACTATTTTATGTGAAATGGAATCGGTAGAAACGGATATTGGGAGAACAATTTTGAGTCAAATGGGGGGTAATCGTCCGTTTGACTCTTGACACTACTATAATGCAAACCTATTGTTCTCGATTTTGACTTAGTTTTCCACTTAAGACCAAAGGTTGCCTTTTTGAACATTCACGAATAAAAAGTATTTAATATGGACCTTTTTTCGATCAAGAAGTTTCTTCTTCGGGAGATAGGTGTGTACAATATAGATCTGAACCCCGACACCTGTATCCGACAGTCGCCTATCCAGTTCCGTGAGGTATGAGAGAGTGCTTGCAATAAATAACAAAAATTAAATATATAGCTAACCCCTGTAGCACAAAGAGTCGATTTAAGGTCGGGCTTTGGTCGAAAAGTCGCCTTTCGGTCCTGGTCCAAATACGGACTCTAAAAGTCCTAAACGTTTTTGAGATAATTCCTCGTGAGTACGTTTTCGGTCGCTTTTAAAGTCGGTATAGCGACCTAGCATTTTGAACCACAAGCCGACTATAAGAGTCTTATCATTGGAACTATTTAGAGTCCAAACGCCGACTGTGAATTGTAATAGCTGTCGTGACTTGCAAAAGACATGACACATTTATAGCCCGAGCAACGGCCGACTTATATCCAACACTTATTTGCCAATTTATCGCTCAAAACTGTGTAACGTTGGCGATTTAATAAAACAAATTGAAATATTTTTAAAATAACTTCCTTTCTGTATTATATTTTTTCGTAAAAGATTATATATTCAATCTGAGAATGTTTCCTTATTAAAAATCTCTCAGCTCAAGTAGGTTACATTCGTATAGCTAAATATGTTAGGCTAAGATATTATTAATGAAGATTTAATCGTTGCTTTTACTAAGCCCCAAGAAACTATAGAACTCTGTACGCTAGATTCAAGAGCTTTCCGATTGACGGAAATAAATTCATTGTTTCACTCCCGTTCATGGGACTTCACCAACTACATACATGTATATAGCTATTTATATAGCTATAATTACGGTTTTATGTGGTCATTTTCAGTCACATAAAATATCAAAAAGTAAGTCGTTTCGACGTAATTACACAGTACATTCTAAGTCGGGATGACGTCGGTAATTTTGGTCGTCCGACCCGACTTTGGATGCGGATAATTCCACGTGCGATGAAGAGTTAAACAAAATAATGATGTTTTCGTTAATTAAGAACCTAGCACTACAGTAGACGCAGCTCCCGAATTTTTCAAGCCTAAATTATCTCAGCTCTTTAAAAATTGCGAAATTGGTAGAATTCACCAATTCCAAACTTTTTTAGATTGCTTTCAGATGAGTCGAAGCGGAAGTTTACTAGTTTGGCACCTAACGATGATCATTAACATTTTGCATCAGCTGTTTCTTCTGCAAATATTATGGTTTTTTTATAAGCAAAATTCAAAATAAATAAGGTTTAGAGGTATAAACATTTTGTAAACTTATAAATATCGTTTTTGTTTAATTCATAATAAAATTTTCATCATTTTCACAAAACTTCATGTAGTAAGCAATGCTTATTTAAGGCTTTTTGCGTTTTAAAAACATGAAATTCGAAATCACAAAATTAATAGGTACCATATTTAGATTTAAATTGAATTTCGACACAAACAATATTAAGTAACTTAGTAAAAATTATAAAAGATCTGCTACTACATGGAATTGTTTGATAAAATAATATACGGTTTTCCAACATCGATAAAATGTTCATGCGAAAAAACCTATGTTGGACAAACAAAAAGACAATTAAAAAAAAGACAAGCGGAACATTAAAATGGTGTAAATAAATGTGATAAAAACAATGGATTAGGCATGCATATTAATTAAAAAAAAGACCATAAAATAAATCGGGACTCGACTGAAGTTACATGGTTTAAAAGATGTTTTAAAGAAGCTATCTTGATAAAAGATAGAGGTATGTTAAATTTAGATGAAGGTGCGGTTAATATTAAAGGTTGGGGGGGGGAAGAAAAAAGTTTGGTGTTAGGTCGAAGATAATATTTTGTAAACGATGTAGGAAAAACGTATATTTTAGTATGCTTGTAATATAGGCTGAGGAAGCACTACGGTCCGAAAGCTCCCAACGATAAATAAATATGATTTATCAAACAACTCCATGTAGTAGCAGATCTTTTATAATTTTTACAATTATTACAATTTTTAACCTTGGAACAAAATTTTATTATTTATGAATATTAAGTAACATTAAAAATATAATAAAAATAAAGTTGTTGGTTCCATTAGGGTCTCGTTTCGCAAGCCGCGGAATTCTGAATATCTCTATTTACTTGACATGGGAAATCACAAGAACGTATTTAGACTTTATTGACAATTTACGGTGCTACCACCTGGAGCTACTAGTATCACTTACCACCTACTTTCAAACAAAAGCAATTGTATAATGCCATTCAGAGTATAATTATATCTGGAAAAGTTCGATTTAAACTTAAATAGTTTTCGTGCAACTTTAATTAAAGCTAAATTTAATTTTTAAATTATTCATAAAAAGCCAAATAGTTGGTAGTTTCACAATTATAAGACATGTGAAGTCAACCCTAGAAAACGTGAACGTGGGAACTGGTAGCTGAATGTAGATGGCGCTGAAAAAGATATTCGAGGGGTGCCTTACCTATCTTTGGCGTCATCAAAATATAATTTGAAGTGAGACCCGAACCTTACAGTTATTTTTTGGTTTTCAAGTTTCAGATCAAAGACAACAAGTTCTCAGAACAACCTAATACGTTATTTGTCAACAATGCTTCTATGAAAATGTTTTGCTGATGGCTTATTATATTTCTTTCTACGTTTCGTGTAGTAGTTGATCGCCATCTCTATTTCATTATCCACCTTCGATAAAAAATTAAAAGTATTTCATCTTTTTACAATATTAGTCGATTTTCATGATTTTCGAGCGTTAAGCCCCGTTTTCAATTTCGATAAATTTTAGGCTTTTCGCTTTTGCTCTTTGGACGCGCTTTTATTTCAAAAGAAGCCTATATCAAACCATTTAGATATTTGCTTCTCGTGACAACAAAGCCGATAGAGAAGCTTCTTGCGGTTGGTTTTGACGCAAAAGCGTGAATTTTGTTCGGAAAAATTGTGATTGAAAATTGGGCTTTTGATTAAATAAAATTTTCTGTTATAAATGAAAGCAAGAAAACTGATCGAGGTAATTGAGTACAAACTTACTAAGAATAATCTACTACCCGTGTTAACTGAAAATGGAACTAAGCGTAACAGGTTTTATGTATGAAAATATTTAGGTTAAATGGAATTATTATCAACAAACAACATTAAGTACATGAATTCACACGAATAAATGCACCAGTTCAGTAATAGGATCTAAGCAAACGCTGACTAGTTATCTACAATCAGAAAATAGAAATGCTTAGTATGTAATTTCATTTCTTTCCGTTCTTACAAAACTTAAGTTGTCACTGCTTTCAAGAACCTCATGGTTAGCTTAAAAATACACAGCCTAATCTGTATGAGTTCTAACATTGGCGTTCTGTACCGTATTTTGGAAAAATAAGTTTTATTAATGAAGGTAATTTGCTGAATTTAAAACGAGTACTGCTATATTTAATAATAATGATAACAATTTTTGTATGTGTAAAAAGAAAATCATACCACGAAACTAATTTCTATATCAATATTTCCGTCTACTGCGTCGTATATAACCAAAGAGGCAAATTTAAGCAAAAGCAGACAGCAGGGAAACAAAGAACCAGATATCTTTTAAACTAAACAATTTTTCTTAAAGATCTAACTAGTTTTTTATTGGTTCGTTATGCATTGTTATATCTTAAATTTTACTCATTTCGTCTTTTCCTTATTTATAAAACTAATGTTTGGGTTAGTTTTGTTTACAACGAAAAATAAGTAATTTGGCCATATCTAAGGGATTTACGTCACATTTTATAGACATAATCTCTCTCAAATTACATGAACATTCTTTTTATACTTTCATTAATTACACTTATTGACGTTAATAACAAAAGAAACGTTAATAACAAGATATAATTTCTTATATGCATAACGACTAAACATTTGAAAGATTTACAGTTTACTAAAGTTATAAAGCTCATCCACTTTTCTGGATTTAGATTTTAAAAATTATGATTAATACGAGAAACCTCTGAAGTATAGGTTGAAATACGGTTTCTGGTATTTCCGTACAATGTATTAATTTTAAAATCTCGAAATAACTACTTCTAAGTAAAAGAAAGAGATATCAAAGATATTAATTCAATGAAAATCATGGGAAGCCGGACACATATAATTGGTCTTTGATTTTAGTAGGTAAGTTCATAATATTTTATCCGTAGGGAGCATGATTTTCCATAAAATATTATGAAAGAAGAAAATATTTCCCTGATTAGCTTAAGCAATTACTTTTTAAACATAAAAACCCTATGAACTGTAATTAAGCATCATTCGACAGAATTAGACTGTTCATTAACATGGACATTAACAGGTCCAGATGCCAACATACAGCCGTAGACAGCCCCGTAGTTTTGTATGATGATATTCGGATGATTTTGTTTGATGTACTCCATCAATTCACTGTCATCCGGCTTTGAGGTACCAAGCGCCGTAGGCAGCAAACGACTTATTTGAACGTTGTAGGTCTCCGATATTAGTGTATCGTCGCCGTATGTCGGTAATCGGATCAAGTACCACCCCAGGTCAAACCCAAGGCGAAAACAATACTTTAAAATATGTTCTAAAGTGTTAGTCACTTTAACGTAACTAACTAAAGCAGTTTCCGTACTTTTTAAGTCACTGACCGTAAGCCGTACCAGATCATTTTCGTACGATTCGTTCTCAACTACGCTATGAAAGTGTTTTATCTTGTAAGTTATATTTACACTCTCCTTGTTGTTAATGTATAATTCTACACTGTACTTTTCACTACCTTTATTCTCTAACAATATATCTATATGCATTTTTTTGGCTTTGATATTATCTATCACTATTTTCTGAAAACATCGTTGACTGTAAACATTTACGAGCCATATTCTTAAATAGCCGTTCATTACGTGTTTGTTGACCACTACTATCTCTTGCTGGATATCGTCGCACCAATTGTTTTGAATGTAAATATCGTGGATGAAGTTTTTTACTTTATTACTATGAACTAATATTTCGCCGTGGAAATTGGAACAGTTAAAGTTTCTAATCCGTACGTTCGCTTGAGAATTTTCGTTTCCAGATGGTACGAGCTTCAATTGATGGCGATACATATTACACTTTAAACTGATTAAGGCCAAATATACTGTTTTATTTTTATTCGTTTTTGAAGAGATATTGACGTTTTGATGATAGTTACGACATTCGCTATTTGAAATCTTAGCATCTAGAAAGAAATTATTACTTTGGTCTTCGAGGAGTTCTACTTTCTGACTAAAATCTCTACAAATAGAATTGTTAATTTTAATCCAATCTAAAAAGTATTCGTTTCTTACGTTGCCGAGGTACATTTCGTCGTGAACGTTCTTCATCTCGTGGTTATCCATTACCAAAGAACGTTTAAATAATTTGCTTTCGCCGTATTTCAAATTAATTTTTTCCGTGCAATTTTCGACGTTCAATTTTACAAAACGCGTTTCTTCGAGGCAGTTTTGGCGATCGTTTCTTGCGTTCGTTGTTTTGAAGTTTATAAGATTACTCGTTGCGATGTTGATGCGATTGTCCAGGCGAAATGACCAATGTTTCGATATCGCTGTGTAACGGAAAAGGTAAACACGCCTGAAAAAATAATTTCTGATAAATATCATAGCCTGTGTTGAATCGAAAGACTTTGGTTAGGAACCAATTTAATAATGCGTCAATAGGCGATTCAATAAAATCGATTCAGCGATTATCTTGGAAGTATTAATAAACGAAACGGTGCCAGAAATATAAACTGGCAGTCTAAGCAGAAATGTCTGACTTTATTCTGGTGACGTATGAAATAACAATTTTATCTGCATGAGTTTTCGTTTCGGAGATCTGTTTTATCCCTTAAACTTAGATTTATATTATTTAGCTTATTTCCTGATAATATAAGTAAGGCTAGATGGCTTTGGAAATCTGGAATATTTATCTGTGTTTTTCCAGCTTATAGAGTGAATATAGGAACAGCTGCTTCTCTAAAATCCAGAGCCAAGTTAAATTACGTTTTCTTGTTAACGCGACTGAACGTATAGCTGGTTTTTCTTTAAACTACCAAAGTGGCCATCAAAGTTCTGTTCATTTAGCATGAGTTTTATATTGGTCGCTTTTAATCGAGCTAATAACTATAATATAAGGATATTATAATAATATAAGTAATTCAACTGAACAAGCAAATTCCTTAATCCTAGATAAACAGTATGTTTCTAAAGCTGTGAGACTTAGTGTTAAACTTAAAAAAATAATTTAACAACTTCAGTAGATTTTAACTGCGTGGGACGCCAGTGTCCTTTATAACCAGGTTTGGACGCTACTGAATTAGCACAGACTGGGTTTTGGCGTGGTTAACCGGAAAGGAGTGTTATTCCCCATTTTTTTTAATTTGAAGAATGTTTCTCAGATTGATATTGCTACATGAAATTTAAAATTAGAACTAACTCGTAAAAACCTACATCCGTGCTAGATGGGAACAGCTTAGGATTCTTTACAGGGTTTGGAAATACAGTAAAAAATATTTACCTGTTCGTAGATGCACCAAATTGTACCACATCTCCGTCTTTTAACAGTTGATATGGACCAGATTCAATACCGTTAACGTAGAAAGAATTTTCTGAACCCTCTCTCGATGCATTTACAAACCATAACCCACCTCGACCTCTTATGAACTCAACTCGGACTTCGACAGACGGGTCACATTCCAAAACGTGGTCAAGGTCACTTCGATTGACATTGCCAATAACCATTCTGATTCCAAGTAATCGGATGAAATCGCAATTATTTTCGTCACTAAGAGACACCAAGTATCGGGGATCTTCTATTTCTGGGTCATCAACTTCTGGAGAGAATTTTCCTAATTTATTTGGCATGCAGTTTTCGCATAACGCATTTTCTTGGCAATTGGTACACGCATGAGGAACTACGATGGCAAATTCGTACCATTGCGCATCCTCTTGGTGCTCATCTGAGAAGGAAATTCCGATTGTATCGCCTTCTTTCAAAAGAACAAACAAGTCCTCGGGATATTGCGAACTGACGCAAAACGAGCGCGGGTTCAACTTGAAATTGTCGCAGCGAGCGTAAAAACCTTTATTTCCTCGCGCAAACATCACTACCGCCATTTGATATTTCCAATCTGATTTACTACGAAAAATATACGTATACCTACTACTGTCGGGAATCTTAATGGTTTCGCCGTTGTTAGTACTTTCGTCCATCGGCGACAGACTATATCGTTTCGTCTTTTCCATTTTACCCGAAATGCCAGATATTTTGTAAATTTCGTTTTCTCTATCCATGCAATCTTCGCACAAAAATTCGCGGTGCAGTCGCGAATGACATTTGGAATTTGAGCAATCGGGGTCGTATATCCGTTTATCTTGACCCTGGTACTTCTCAAAAGAAAACCGAAAGTTGCAACCACCATTTATTCCCACTATAATTTCGTCACCTTCTTCTAAAACGCAACTTTTCTTTACTGTCTTCCCGTTAATTTGAATCAAACGCGACGATTCCAACGTCTTTTCCTTAGAAATTACCCAAGAATCACAAACTAGTGTTAGAACGGCGTGTACATTAGCTAACGACTCGTCTTCAATCACGAAATCCACATCGTTTTTAGATTTACCCAGTTTGAACACGTTTTTTTTCGCGTCATCCAAAATGAAAAAGTTTGAATTTGGGATATCCAAAGGCCTGAAACAAAATGTATTGTTTCCATCATCTTCGAAGTGTTGAGAATTATCGCAATCCTGTGATCTCGGAATAATGGAACTCATTTTGACGGCTTTAAACAAGTACTTTAGGTCCAACTGATTTGGCTGTCTTACGTCACTACGTGAAATGCATTCACAGATTATAGTTTCAACGCTTATCTTTATTCCTCATAGAAAATATCAGCTCGACAGCTACACTAAAACGAATAAGCCGGAACTGTAGAAAGAATGTAAATGACGAAACTAACAAAACGGATCGGATGCGATCGGTGTTGCGTTTTAAAAGAAAATATTGGGTAATAAAAGAGTAACAGAAACGCAGCTACATCGGCGGTTTTTTCGTTTTGATTTTTCATATCGGTATTTTTTCCTTCCGAGAAATAGATAAAAGTAGAAGTATAAAATATATCTCTTAAAGATAAATTTCCTTCTTTCCATACTGCTAATGTTATTCCCTTGAATACCTAAAAATAGTCATTTTAACGAAAAGAATAAAGTAAAACAACGGTAATAGGAGTTTTAATTTTAATAAGAAAATACGTGGTACTTTGGCAGAATATAGCTTCGATGTGGTTACAAAATTAAGAATATTAAATTGAAGAATTTTAAAAGGTTTTAACACGCGCAAAATGAACGCGCAAAAAAGAACGGAAAAGCGCTAAGTAGAACAAGGGTACCGAATCAAACGTTGCCTAAACCAATAAAACTTTTACAAAAATTAAAATACAGAAATATGACGTAAAACAATTGAACAAAACGAAAGTTTTTCGTTCATTTCCAAAGGGTTTTGAGTCCCGAAATTACAAATGAGTCTAATTTCTTTCGTGACTCTATGAGGGCGATCACCATTTTGTGATTTAAAAATAAGTGTGTTAACATGGAAAACACTGTCATTTCTTGGCGCCAATATAGCTCTTTCACAAAGCCACTTGTGGGATTTATAATTCGTCTCTATTTGTGGAAAGACTTGATTAGTTAAAATATTCAAAGCTTGCAAATTTTGGCAAAAATGCGAAGGTAGTTTGATGTTTTCGCTTTGCGGATCGATTGGCACAGTTCCGTTACCAATTTCCAAAAGGAAGGTTGCGAAGCGTGCTGCAAATTTGTCTCCATGCAATGAAACTCTCAGGTTGGTGGTTAGGTTGGAGAACCCTGGCTTTACCAGTGCCTTTACTGATATTGCATGTTGGATTTTCAGCATAAGCTAAGTTGAAAGGAAGTGCAAACGTAGAGTGGGCAGTCCGACCACCAGATAGAAGTGTTGAAGCAATTCCCGATGATGCTACCGCCAGAGCAATTTGATTATCTTTCCTAATTTTAGATAATAGTAAATATAGAAGGAAGGTTTTTCCTGTACCACCAGGAGCATCGAGAAAAAAAAGGCCCCCAGTTTCTGATGAAACTGCATCTAATACCATTCTATAGGCAGCTACTTGACCTTCGACCAGTCGTGGTTCATTTTCGTCAATGAATTGTTTTAACTCATCGGTGTTGTAGTTGGTTTCGCGCAAAAGATCTCTGCATTCAGTGATTATTTCGTCCCTCTGCGGCGATGGAAGACCTAAATCTTGCAAATTTTTTCTGACCATACTTCGAACTTTATCCTCCAATAAAATTAAAACTTGGTTAAACATTCCTGCTGTGAAATCTCTCTCCATTTTGTTATTTATCCTCGCCCTTATTAGAATGTCCTCGGCCAAGCTCTCTTTGTGTGCCTCCCACAGTCCTATTGGGTTTGAGAGCCCACAAAATGCCAGAAGAACGGCAAACAGATTCCTTAATTTGAAAGGCGAATCCGTCGATGCGGCTTCTCTCATCGTAGCACCCCATTGGGCGTCATTTTCTAAAAGACCTCGAAGTTGGCATGCTTCGCGATAAGTGGTGCATACGGTGTCATCAACGGTCTTAAGAGCTTTAAATGATGTCGGACCTTTTATAGTGTGTAATAACAGTCTTAAGTAGAAGCATTCGCCGTTAGTGGGGTGTACTGTATATACACGACCAAGTGCATCAGTTGCATATATGCCAGGATGATCAGTAACGGGTACACCCTGCACTCTACGTTTGAAGTTTTTAGAGCTGATATTCCAGGTATAATATCTCGGTATCTCGCAGTAAAAAAGCGTTTTTGCAAAATCATCTCGTTGACATAGCTTGAAAAAAGCAGTCAGAGTTGTGTTTGGAGGATCTTGAGCTCGATCTTGGGCGTTGGCTTCTGTGAAATAGACCCTTTGACCATTTTCCAAATGGACACTCAAGTTAGTCACTGTTGGGTAACGGTCGTGTATGGGGAAACCCAAAATCCGCCATACAGCTTCGTTCGAACTAATGTAACGGCCCAGTTGATACCGTTCGACTTCATCAATTGGTTGACCAGTAGTTTCTAAGCCAAATACCGCTTGATCGCAACCCTTATTAACGTATTTACAAATGTACTTGATTGATTTCACTGAATTGCAAAATTCGACATTTATATGGGCACAAAATATGCGCGACAATAAAGGGCAATAGTGAACAACCCATTTGTTGTCAATCTCAACTTCTTGACCTCGCATTTTAATAATGGCTGATAACCTCCCGTGACCTGGACTCCTTCTCCGGTATTGCGGATAGCCATCTTTTCCTGTCGAAGTCTCGTGTACTAAAGGGCGCGGGTATCGTTTAGTGCATTTACCACCTTTCATGCAAGGTGAATTAGGATTCAACACACCGCATGGACCATATATCATATTTTTGACGATTACAGCATGCAGTGCGGAGTCTTCATGGGGATCAGGAAGCTCCGCGCTTATCACCTGATCAATCTGTTTTAGTCTAATTTTTTCTTTTAACCAAATCAAAACGTGGGCATGCGGTAAGCCTCTTTTCTGCCACTCAATGGAATACATCCAACATCGGACTTCTCCGAAACTCGAACCTTTAATTATTAAGTTCATAAACGTAATCAGTTTTTGCCGGAAAATTCTTGCTGTAATATCATGGCGGTCTTGCGATGACTGTCCAGGAAAAAGAGCAGCGGTAATTTCAGGCCAATTAGGATTGCAGGTGAATGTTAAAAATAAATCTGGCGTGCCATAATACCTGACATAAGTCATGGCGTCTTGAGTATATTCGTGCATATGGCATGGTCCACCCGTGAAAGATGACGGTAGAATTACTGTGCGTCCCACTTTAGAAGCATTTCCGTCTGTAGCAATAGCATCTCTTAAATGTATGTAATCTTCGACTTTAAGTTTCTTTTGATTTGTGCGTACAAAAAGAAGTCTTTCAGTTTCTATTTTGGCATACATATCAACGACAAACTGGTGGAAAAGTTGCCGGTAAAATAGAATGTAATTGAGGCATCCTGACCTAATCATTAATCGGTACGCGTAAAAATCCATAGCAGAAACCTTTTTCCCATGGATTGGTTGGAAGGTATTTGATTTGACTTGAGGAATTTGGAAATGGTAGCCATCCTCGCCACGACAAAAGAGTAATGGGTATTGCAGCGAATCGTATGAGCGATGAGTTTCATTTACTCTTTGATGTTCACTGTTTCGTTTGTGAATGATTATATCTCGTCTTTCAAAATCACAGCCAACTATGACAATAGCAACTTCTTTCGCAACAGGAGCGTTGAAGCGTCTTGGGTGCTGACCAACCGGCGTCTTATCCGCTTTTATAATAACTTTGTAGTCATCGTTTGGCATTTCTTCCAGTGCGGTTTTAAAATTCCTCACGTAAACATTATGTTCATGGAGCATGCGCTGCAATTGCAAGATAATATCTTTATCTAAGTCAGGTATATTGCTTGTCCTCATAAAGTAAATCTGAAGAAATTTGGGTTCTTCGTTTTCTAGAGGAAGCAATGATCCAGCGAGGTGGTAAACCTGGCCCTGTACTTTAAAGGTTGGCATAAACCCCGGAGGCCGAATAATTTTCGTAGCGCCGAAGGACGTCATTTGGAAACTCGAGTTATATTTTCTGAGACCCGTGAGAAACGTTTTTGATTGTGCGGTATCGGCAGTGAGAAGAGATTTGAGTGGTTCTGGCGGCTCAAGTAAAGTAGGTAGGCTTACCTTACCCGATGAACAACACATGCCAGGAGTTTCGCCTTTCCATTTAGCAGCGCCGCAGAAATTACAAATGAAGGACATATCTCCTATAGAGAGCAATGTGATATCCTCATAACGTTCATCCGCTTGATATTTGAAAGCAGCTCCTTTCATGCAGATCCATGTTTTAGATCTTGAGATTTAAGTTCTATCTTGTTGAGATTGTAGCCGTAGTCGTCGTTCGGAAGATGTTTCTCGCGATCGCGAAGTCACCGCTCTCACCCGTAGTTCTTCATGGCGCGATTGCGTCTGCGAAGACGTTTCTCGCGATCTCGAAGTTGCCGCACTCACCCGTAGTTGCTCAAAGCGCGATTGCGTCTGCGAAGACGTTTCTCGCGATCTCGAAGTTGCCGCACTCACCCGTAGTTGCTCAAGGCGCGATTGCGTCTGCGAAGACGTTTCTCGCGATCTCGAAGTTGCCGCACTCACCCGTAGTTGCTCAAAGCGCGATTGCGTCTGCGAAGACGTTTCTCGCGATCTCGAAGTTGCCGCACTCACCCGTAGTTGCTCAAGGCGCGATTGCGTCTGCGAAGACGTTTCTCGCGATCTCGAAGTTGCCGCACTCACCCGTAGTTGCTCAAAGCGCGATTGCGTCTGCGAAGACGTTTCTCGCGATCTCGAAGTTGCCGCACTCACCCGTAGTTGCTCAAGGCGCGATTGCGTCTGCGAAGACGTTTCTCGCGATCTCGAAGTTGCCGCACTCACCCGTAGTTCTTCATGGCGCGATTGCGTCTGCGAAGACGTTTCTCGCGATCTCGAAGTTGCCGCACTCACCCGTAGTTGCTCAAAGCGCGATTGCGTCTGCTAAGACGTTTCTCGCGATCTCGAAGTTGCCGCACTCACCCGTAGTTGCTCAAAGCGCGATTGCGTCTGCGAAGACGTTTCTCGCGATCTCGAAGTTGCCGCACTCACCCGTAGTTGCTCAAGGCGCGATTGCGTCTGCGAAGACGTTTCTCGCGATCTCGAAGTTGCCGCACTCACCCGTAGTTGCTCAAAGCGCGATTGCGTCTGCGAAGACGTTTCTCGCGATCTCGAAGTTGCCGCACTCACCCGTAGTTGCTCAAGGCGCGATTGCGTCTGCGAAGACGTTTCTCGCGATCTCGAAGTTGCCGCACTCACCCGTAGTTGCTCAAAGCGCGATTGCGTCTGCGAAGACGTTTCTCGCGATCTCGAAGTTGCCGCACTCACCCGTAGTTGCTCAAGGCGCGATTGCGTCTGCGAAGACGTTTCTCGCGATCTCGAAGTTGCCGCACTCACCCGTAGTTGCTCAAGGCGCGATTGCGTCTGCGAAGACGTTTCTCGTAACCTCGAAGTTTGCGCTCTTTGTTTTTCATTATCACGGCGGGATTGTGATATACTGAATGATCTCGAAACAGCTGTGCTTTGACGTTGCTCAGCTTAACGTATTTCCGTTTGCAAAGGAGTTTCACGTGACCGTAAAGACCTAACACGTTCGAGTCTTAATTATCTTGCTTCGTCACTTTCGTTGTCCCTTTTTCTTTTAGCGTCCGTAGGCAAAGATGTATTTCTACCCAAATAAGGCTTTCTTTTAGGTGGCATGGCTATATGAAATAAATGAGGGGTCATAGTAATGGCTATATGAATTAAAACATAATAAAAGAAACAGAAAAGTTACCATTTGTCCAACGAAAACCGAAGAGCAGATGGGCGAGTAACAAACGCAGCCGAAAGAAAGTGACAGATATAGAGAGTAAGGGGGGCGGGGGGGGTGAGAAAAAAGAACGAACTCAAGCAAAAAGGGTCGAAGTTCGCACCATGCAGCAGCTAAATGAGGTAATTAGAACCAGAGGTGCCGCGTCGAGGAGGGGGGGGGCAACTGAATGCCAGCGTCTCTTGACAGCACGAGGTCAGGGGTTTCGGCCTTGTGGTCACCGGTTATTGGTCCCGTGGTCAAAAACGACGAAGGTTAGCAATCTCAAGACGCCCCTATAACCTGACGCCAAGGGCCACAATGGCACAGTCCAAATTTCGTGCGCATCGGACAATTATCTTGGGCGTGCATAGAAGGTAACAAACCAATATATATACATACATACAAACATCAGATTTTATTTATATAGATATTGTTAGCTTTAGCGGTTATGTGGGAAATTCGCACCGATTGAAAACTTTCTCGAGCCTGTGATCGTTCATTTTTAATTTTTACATAGGAAGAGACTTATAAATATTCCTATGACAAACCTCGACTAAAACAATAGAGTTAAATGGTAATTGTTCCATAATTCAACTGTTTAAGGATACGGAGTTTAAGGGCTACTTCAAACAATCACATATTTTACGGATAATGAAAAAAAAAATACGTAGTTAAGCAGAATAGTTCTTAATAAATTCAGCTACGCTTGCCGAACTGGTTTTTATGTTGCTCTTTATTAGAATAGTTTTTACACGTGCGGTTTGCACGCGCACGTGAAAATTTACCAAAGTTGAAGTTGTGACATAGAAGCTACATTCATAGAGATAGAAAAGAAATAGAGGCACTATTGTATCTGGCGAAGTTGACCACGAGTGCCCTTTTCGCCAATTTAGGAAGCCATGAGATGGGCGGATTACGTGGCGCCATCGACGCGCGGTGAAATAAAATACATTATGCCTTTTTGAAAATCAACTGTCATTTGATGTAAACAAAGGAAGGAAGGCCTTAACGCGGTTATCTTCCCTCTATTTATTTTCAATCTCTATGGCTACATTCAAACAAGAAGGTCACATTAATTCATAAAAAACACTTATTTATTAAGGGTTACTTTTCAAAAATCATTTAATACTTGAATAAGAACAATTCGGTGTTTACTATGAATGCCGTTTCACTCGCCCAATATTTTTACAACATTGTAACCGAAGTGTTCATCTTATGGCATTTAGATTGAATAAAGTTAAAAAATATTTATTTTCTAAATTATGCAAATTGTTTTAAAATTGTATCATGCTTGGCTTGTATTTATTTATACCAGGAAACTATAGAGGTATACAGTTGGAATGTCTAAGGTTTCATTGGGACGGTGATACGAAAGCGCGTCGAGAAAAAGGCGGGGCTTAACTACGTCAAGTGTAAGACGTAACACGACATTTCAAATTCATTGGCTCAAGGTTTGACGCGAAAAGAATGCGTCGTCATGGTAACAAATTGGCGATCTTCCCGCGCAAAAAAGGCTTATAAAACATTGGATTTAAAAACCTCAATTTGTTATCGTACTTAATATTTTGAAATAATTATAACGTTCTTCGCGAAAGAAGTGTAGTGATACCTAATTTCATGTATTTGTATGGTTATAAAAGAGATATTCAGGTAAGCTAATAATATAATAAGCATGACTAGGCTTAATGACGAGTTTTCGTCGAATTAGGGTAGTGAGGTGCGAGAGTTTTTCTCGTGAGTTTTCCCGCTTTAAGACACGCCCGTTTCTACAAGCTTGATCACGGCCTTAAAAATCTTCCTTAGACATTCCAAGTGTATACCTATATAGTTTCCTGTTTATACTAAGGGATGATGACTATGTTGCTCGCAATCACTCTTACACTCTAACAATAAGCTTCTTTCCCCAAAAAGTATCTCATTGGTTCCTTGAACGTTATCCACCCATTTGACAATCATACTCACAAATCAGTATCAGCATAGTAATTATACCTAGTATAAATAAATACATTCTTGAATGTATGTAAATTAATAATCTCCAGAGTTCAATAAAGCACGGCTCATTTCAGCTGGCTTTGGAAAGCCTTCGACCCATAAAGTTTCCGCTTTGTTGTTTGGAAAATCATATTTTCTCAGCGTATTTCGACTATTATTTATTTGATCATTTTAGCCCTCGTTTAACGATAACAATGAGTGTCAAATCAGTCCGAACAGATGGATTCTTATCTGTTCAGTCAATCATTTGTTAATTCTGATACGCGAAATAAACTTGGTAACAGTGATTAATTAGGTCACTGATTTAATCCCAGGAATTTCATTCGAAGGTTCAGTTGGCGTTGATGTGTCATGACATTGGCTGTCAAGACAATTAAGTTCAAATGAGTTATTGGTTTAAAAGATAAAATGAATAATGGGATTTGGCCCCATAAAACTGATTTGTCTCATCAAGTACACGCATTTCTTAACCAATAAATCGTCAGACTTAGATAGGATAGTCATTTCCCATCTCACAGTTATAAACTTCAATTTTATAGACAATGAGAAATAATTTTTTGGTTAGCTTATGTTTCTTGTTTTATGCCACTTTATTTTTGGGTAGTGGTAAGTAATCTTATTCACAGAACGATTAAAATATATAAGTCAACATGGTTGAGAAAACCTTACTTGTAAATAAAACAAAATTCGCGGTACTTAAGCAAAATATGTCATCAGAGAGACGAGTTTTATCTACTAAGTCTAAATATTTGAAATTCGTTACGTTTTTAATATTAATATTTTAATCAACCATTTTACCTTAAATTTCTTAAATTTTTCAACCGTTTTTAACTGATAAAAATATTAATAAGATATTATTAATAAAATATTTCCATAGATTTGTGGTTAGCATATTTTTCCAAATAATAATCCTTTATTTAAGCCAAACTAATTCATGTTTACTAGATATATTTTAATATAATTATTGCTACTAATTATCTTATATGTTTTACGCAGAAATTAGAGCCCGAGAGAATGAACTCGGCTCAGGATGCGAGATTGATATATCAAAAGGGGAGTTTTCATACACACGTAAGTGGCGGAAATAACATAATTCGGGATGATAGAAAACATAATCGTGATATTTCTTATACGTCTTCTTAAATGTACTCTATTTTAAACGAAAAACAAATTGAGCAAGAGTGGACGCATCAAAAGAACACGTTGCTAGCCACCCCTGTTTGGGTGGTTACCAAATTAAAAAAAAAGATTTAAAAATATTTAAGTTAAGAACAAACAAGAGATAATAAAAAATTAAAATAATTAAATAAAATGCTATGAAGTAAAGTAATTACGCCATTGACTAAACAAAAATCGGCCCAATAACCACAAATGATGAATTGAGCACACAGTGGTAACTTATTCAACATCTGGCCAATAATAGATAGTAGTAAACAAAATTCAGGACGAACAGATGATGGAAACTCAGCCTAGTGTTGAATTTTCTACCTTTTGTTGTAATTTTATAGAGCGTAACGGCTGGCCAAAGCTCTACTCAGGATGCAATGGCCGTCATCAATCTCCGATAGACATAAACGTATATAGCGCGCAACTGCAACGGCTCCCAACAAGTTTGAATTTGGGAGATTACAGAAAGACGCTGCGCAGTGCGAAAATAGAAAACGATGGTCACACAGGTTGGATATATTTTATAATATTTTTATCTTGAAAAAGTACTTATATTTCGGATTGGTATGAACATAACCGCAAAAAAGAGATGATATCTTTATAGTCTTTCACAGAAAAAAAATCAAGATTATTATTAAATATAATAATAATATAATATAATATAATATAATATAATATAATATAATATAATATAATATAATATAATATAATATAATATAATATAATATAATATAATATAATATAATATAATATAATATAATATAATATAATATAATTTCTACTTAAAAGAATAAAACCTCAACGCATTCTTTATAGAAGAGCCCGTCACAATTTGAGCAAGAATTCACTAACTAGCGCCTGAAATATCTAGAGTCATATAATGGATCTGTCAATATTTTAAGTGTTGGTGTTCTACACCAAATACCTGAGGTTCTATTCCCTTAAAATAAAAGAATATTATTAGAAATAATTAAAAAGACCAAATATTGATATTGGTACCATACAATAATTTTTTTTATAATTTTTTTGCCAAAGTAGCCGTAAAAAGTAAGTTTGATTTAAATGTGGTTTATAAGTAATATATTATTATTGAAATTTTAATTTTAGTTAAAGTAGTTGTACCCGATGGTATTTCAATTACTGGTGGTGTCGCTGGTGATAATGCATTCAAAATGGATTCCTTCCACGTTCACTTTGGGAAATATAACAATGGGACGGAACATCGAATTGATACTAAAGCGCATTCAATGGAGGCAAGTGCTATACCGATAAAAAATTGCTTGACCCCGAATGTATTCATTTATACTTGTGTGGTCCAGAATTTATTTATTTAAACTTAGAGATAATCTCTGTTTGTTTTGTCGGTGGCCCAAAATATTTCTATCTCTCTTCGAAACGTATTCACGTCAATCGTGACAATTATATATAGCTAATTTCTCTACTAACCTTGTCGTGCATGACACACGTAGTTTTAGGGAACCAATCAGATAATGGGCCGATTTGATTATCATAATAAGGTGTGGAACGCGAGCAAAGCTAAAAATCGTCTCAACATAGAGACTCTCTCTAAGTTTAATAAATACATTCTTGTACGGCACAGTGTTGCTCCCAATTCGTCTCACGGTCTTTCAAAATGTTCCTCCCTCAAAAAATGAAATCGAACTGGTACATGTCAACGTGGGTGCACATGGTGACGTTTTTTTCTAGGCTAATACACAAGGCACCACCTTAGGCAATTAGTTACTTTTTATGCCTTTTATTTCAGGTGACTGGGTTATAATAAGTAGGAGGGTGGTGACAAGCCCTTCATGTCAAATTTAATTTTATACTGGCCCAGTGATTGTGTACACATCCAAATGTATTGGTGATTCAGTGTTTAAGCTCTCCATTTTCAAGTTTTTAGATAGAGGAAGAGGTGGAGGGTGGAGATTGCTCAACAATAATAAATTTGATATCCTAAACCGTTTGGTCACCTTCGTTGTTAAACTTGGTCTTCGCGCAATAGGATACTAACACTTCCATCTTCTAGTCTAGATATATCCTGATATTATTTCTGATGTACGACACTCGTAAAGTTACACGAAACATTATTACTCGATGAATTAAATTTACCATGTATTGACTAAACCTTCATATAATCAAAAGCAAAATCTCAATTTCTACATGTATCTTAATTATTTTTTATCTCCACTTAAGCATAAAAAGAGAGTTGATAACTTGATGGGATCATTTGGCAGTCGCTAGGAACTCCCCCTGATTAGAATAATGTCACGCAATACAATATTTTCCTTAGAAAACACCTCTTAATCTAAACGCAATTTCGTAGTGCGTAGAGGCAATGGGCTTATTTATATTTGTTTTGTGTCGTTTGGGCTTGCTAGGAGATGAATGCCTTAAATTTCATAGCTCATAATTTTTAAGAAAAAAATAAATATATGAGCTATAATGAAACATTTTTGCAGATTCATTTCGTTCATGTCAACACTAAATATCCAAGTAAAGCAGAAGCAACGAAACACGCCGACGGACTCCTCGTACTAGCGGTCTTCGTAGCGGTAGGATTGTTTTAATTACTATGTAGAGTTAAATTTGCTTTAAAGGCCTAGGTTTTCTTCAGCCTGTCACCCTTTAAATTTACTTTCCTTCCAAACAAATACCCTGGTGGTAGGCCAATGTGTTCTGCTGTTGGCCTACCTCCAGGGTATTTGTTTGGAAGGAAAGTAAATTTAAAGGGTGACACACTGAAGAAAACCTATGCCTTTAAGTACAAGCATTACGATGAAATAGTTTTTTTTCCAAATTACATCTGTTTGAATGCAAAAGAAAATGTCAATTGCGTAATATAAAGAGCTGAATATTTAACATTTAATGAATGTTAATAATTAAGCACAAAATATCACACTGCAGGAGCTAGAGACCCCCTATTGTTCAGTTCTCCTAATAAGTGGTAATAATGTGACTTCCGTCACTTTCCTAGATCAGCTTTGGATTCCAAGAAAATCTTAATAACTTAGTTGCGAATGTCAAGTTATTTCTTTTAATAGAAATAAGAATATTTAGTATTTTTTTATAATTTCTGTCATATTATTCAGATAGATACACAAAAAAAATATTATCTATCCTTAATACTGATCTGGTATAAAATTAAGTTTGTTATTAATTGCTTAGAGCTCACAATAGCAATAACAGTCTTATAATTTAGTGATTAATAGTTAGTGTTCGGAGCTGTTGGCTCGCGTGGCATGAAGGGCTTGCCACCGCCCTCCTACGCATTTTAACCCAGCCACCTGTTTAAAGGCAGCGCTAGATGACTTGGGCCTAAGGTGGTGCCTTGGGTATTAGCCTAGCTGATTATTATTATTATTATTATTAGATCTTAAACATGTATGAAAACGGAACTACGTCAATTCTTGGTATAATGTAGGTTTTTTTCCACTATTTACTTATTTAACATAATCGTACGAATATGCCCATTGTTCCCAATAGCTTATACACCTAATTTGTGAGTAGCCTGAGTTTTGGAACGGTTTTCAGAAGGGTGCTTGGAAATCGAACAACTCTTTGAAGACTCTGACTAATGTGGGTTCTAATGCACCGCATGGGCTAAGTTACGCCACTAAGCCCACTATGATACCAGGATTAAGATATACTTATGAAAATTAATTAATCAACTAAAACTTGAATTTCCCTGTATTAATAGCGTTTACAATAGGCCTGCAAAACAATAGGGGAAGCTAATTCTATGATTTGCAACACCCAATGCACAAGTCAATTTTGTGATTAAACTGTGCGTACGCAATTACCTTTGATTTTTTCTGGTTGTAGGCTCAACGAAAATCCGATTTGCAAGGTTTGAAATTTGTAACGGATAATCTTCAACAAATAACGGATCCCAATGTGAAGGCCGCCCTTGAAGTTCAAGGCCCAATACAGCTTTCGCAGCTTCTGCCTGCGAAAGGCCTACACGAGGAATACTTCACCTACGCAGGATCTCTCACGACCCCGCAATGCCAGGAAGCCGTCACTTGGGTTATTTTACCGACGCCTATTACGATAAGCTACAAACAGGTAAAATATACGCGTATATGTCTCTTAACGTATGCACATATATATCATATAACTATATCTATATGCTATGAATTTTAGTTGGACCAATTCCTTGAACTTTTGAACAAGTGCAGACAGCCAATGGCTGACAATATTCGCCCAGTTCAACCTCTTAACGGCAGAACTGTACTATATGTCATTTAATTGAAATAAAATGTTCATAAATACAGAATTATTGAAGAGTATTGAATCATGATTTCTTTAACCACTTGTTCGTTGCCCGCCGACATCATAGAGAATGCTACAAAATTTTCGATTCCGCAATTTCGTTTCTTTGTGTCGGATATCCTTTTTGACATTTGGCTTTCTGAAAATTCTAAATTTTTCTCTCTTTTATGATTAACTTAATTATTTTGGAATTTTATTTTATTTATTTAGACATTTTTTGTTGCCCCTTAATGGCTCAGAGTGTGCAATAACTGGTGGCATTACCGGGGAGTCGGGGTCCTGCTCTTGTAACCCATAAGGGCGGTGGCGCACTGGGAGATGTTAGCTCTGATCAAATGGTCCTATCTCCACCTCCGACTTCGGCCAGGTTTGGCTGGAAACTGAGCTTCGACTCAGGCTAACGGAGAGGGTCCGTGCCAACTGGCCACCTCGGCGGATTGGGTAGCCTGCGGTGGGGCGGCGGGCACCGCGGTCCTGTTTCCCGGCCTTTTGGAGTCACACTGGGATCTCCGGTGCCAGCGGCCCTTACCCAAAGTATAGCCCAGTATGCCCACGAAACCTGGGGGATTACTGGGGCCACCTTAAGGCAAATTTACCAGCGGGGCATTGAAAGAGTAATTGTGTACGCAGCCGGTGCCTGGTGGAAGGAGACAGGCAATGTTAAACTGGTCCAGAAACTAAGAACCATTCAGCGTATTTTCGCTTTGCGCATAACCAAGGCTTATCGCACCATCTCCACTGATGCTCTCCTAGTGCTTGCCCGTTTGGAACCAGTTGACTTGGTTGCCAGTAGGGAGGCCTGCCTTTTTTGACTCTTCCATATCAATGCACCGGTGACTCACTGCGATACCACAGTTGTTCCTAACAACCTACTCCATCCCTATGATATTTGGGCCGACCATCCGGCTAGCCGGATAGGCCATCCGTGCACTACAATCGACCCTACTGAGACCCACTACGAACTTTTCACCGACGGATCAAAGACTGATTCACACGTCGGGTGTGCGTTTGTAATTTATTGGAACGGTCTTGAACAGACCTCGTTCCAGTTCCACCTCAACAAGGAAACTGAAATCTTTCAGGCCGAATTATTTGCTATTTTTCGGGCACTGACTTGGATCAAGGACGAGATGATCGTCGCTCCTGCCATGATCTACACTGACTCACTATCTTCTATTCAGTCTTTCCGTAACCCAATCTCTGACGTTACTTTGGATCACGAAATTAAGCATCTCATCAATGATATTGGCACTGACATTGTCAAGCTCTCTTGGATAAAGGCTCACGCGGGCTTCCGCGGAAATGAGCAAGCAGACGCTCTAGCCAAGGCTGTGGCCTTGGGTGACGGGGCTACTGTCTCCCTCCAACTGACCAGAAACTATTTTCGCAAGGTCTTTAAAGACCTTTCAAAGCACCGATGGCAACTGCAATGGGACCATTCTGAAAAGGGTCGGTATACTCACGCCCTATTACCCAGAATTGACTCTCTTGCCAATAATGTCAACCATTTTATGACTCAGATTCTAAGCGGGCACGGCAAATTTCCGGCCTACCTCTACAACCTTTCGCATTGTGTCGAGCCCTCCTGCTACTGCGGTGTGGAGTTTGCTGACGCGGATCACTATCTTAAGGTTTGCCCTCTCACTGAGCGCTACCGTACTCAAATCTTGAGCCCCCAAGGGGCTGTGGTGCTAACAACCACAAATTTTAAGCATTTTCGTTCTCTGATGAGACGAGTAATTTGCAACTTTGAGGATATCATCTCTACCCATGCTGCTGCAATTGATATCTCCTCGGACTCTCTTAACTCCAGTGCTAGCGATACTGCTGAGTAGCTTTGTCTGACGAGGTCTTACCCATTTCTTGCTCACCACTTCCTCCTATTATGGTACATCTTCACCCCCGTGTGCTTTCTTGCACCTCTTTTTTTTCCCGTTCCGATTTATACTGAACTACGACAACCTTTTACACTAAAATAATAGATAAGGACTCCATTCCACCCAGTCACTTGTACCCCTGTAGTATGAGCTATTTACTTGCTCGTGGAGCAGGGGGTTACAAATAACATACAAACCTGCTCGTCGTTCCACTTTAGGAGCTCTCTCCAAAGGGTTTGACTCTTTACCTCTATAGGTAGGGTGTCGGCTGGAGTTGCTTCAGCATCCATTCTTGCTCCCACTGCTGTGAGCGAAGTGGGGATTGGTCCACCCATTGCTGCTCCTTCTGCTGGGTTGAGTGGCTTGCGTCGAAGGTGCGACCATCAGTAGTGGGGTACTGCTACCCATGCTGGATTTGTCACCTGTCCGGGCTTGGGGACGCTGGTGGTATGGTCTCTGTTACTAGGTACACCGGGCTATAAATTCTGACACACTGCCCCCAAGATTTCGATGAACCTATTACTTACAACGGTAACATTCAACTAGGGAAGGGACTTCGTCCTTCAATATCTCGATGGAAGATATATTTTCATAATAAAATAGTGAAATATAGATATTAAAGTCTAGTTATATAGGTTCTATCATTGGTTTGCGGTTCATTTTATCCAATTGTTTTTTTTATTATATTACTCTAAATAATTATTAATTTTTGCAGTTAGTATTGTGCATCTCTTCTTATTTAAATTTTAGAACACACAAATCGATGAGAAATTAAAGAAAATTATTCATCCTGTCACTGATAAAAACCATTAAAAAATAAGTTATTATGATAAAAAAAAGTATTTTGAAATGTAGGCCCCCGCCGAGTGAGCGGTTGTTGTCGATTAAATCATCCGGTCACTCACCGTGAACGAGATCCGTCAGCTTCAAAAAAATAATTAACTCATCCGGGTAGACCTCTCTCCACTTTGCGGCAGCGCTTTCTAGTGAACGAACTATTTGGCCGCTAGAGGACGTGGCGCTCAAAAGTGAGCATGCTAGCACGTCGATCGACCGATCTCGCTCAACGCGCCGTGAACGATCAACGACTGAGGGAATTTCTCGGCGCTCGGCTTGAGCTGGCCCAGTTTTGCTCTCCCTCTGAACAATATCCGCGAACTCATAATTGAAAGTGCTCGCTCACTGCGAGAAGAGCTTCAAATATGAGTGCTCGTGATTTTCCCCATCTCTGGTTTAAAATAAAATTTTGTCGTCACGATTGGTTTGATTTATCAAAATTAAAGACACATATTCTGACAATTTCCTTAAGAAATTTGTTTAAAATTTGCTAATGGGTGCAGCTACAGAGCAAATAAGAAAAATTGAAATCATTTCCATTTGGAAAATTGTGTATAGCTCTACCGAATGCGTAGGTGAGCAGATTTAGTATAAAATAGCTTGTATCCCTCCCTCCCCCTTTTTCCCATGTGATAATTTCCGTAGTACCCCTTTCCCCACAGTCGAACCACCCCAGTAAGGCCCCCCTTACCCTTTTTTCAATGCGATAATTTCCGTGGTACCCCTTTCTCCATAGTCGAATCACCCCAGTAAGGCCCCCTCCCCCTTTTTCCAATGCGAGAATTTCCGTGGTACCCCTTTCCCCACCAGCGAACCACCCCAGTATGGCCCCCTCCCCCTTTTTCCCATGCGAGAAATTCCGTGGTACCCCTTTCCCCATAGTCGAACCACCCAAGTAAGACCCCCCCTTTCCACGTTTTCCAATGCGATAATTTCCAAGGTACCCCTTTCTCCATAGTCGAATCACCCCAGTAAGGGCCCTTACCCGTTTTCCCCATACGATAATTTCCGTGGTACCCCTTTCCCCATAGTCGAACCACCCCAGTAAGACCCCCCTTTCCACTTTTTCCAATGTGATAATTTCCGTGGTACCCCTTTCTCCATAGTCGAATCACCCCAGTAAAGCCCCCCTCCCCCCCTTTTCCAATGCGAGAATTTCCGTGGTACCCCTTTCCCCATAGTCGAATCACCCCAGTTAGGCCTCCCTCCCCGTTTTTCCCATACGAGAATTTCCGTGGTACCCCTTTTCTCATAGTCGAATCACCCCAGTAAGGTCCCCTCCCCGTTTTCCCCATACGATAATTTCCGTGGTACCCCTTTCCCCATAGTCGAATCACCCCAGTAAGGCCCCCTCCCCCTTTTTCCCATCCGAGAATTTCCGTGGTACCCCTTTTCCCATAGTCGAATCCCCCCATTAAGGCCCCCTCTCCGTTTTCCCCATATGAGAATTTCCGTGGTACCCCTTTCTCCATAGTCGAACCACCCCAGTAAGGCCCCCTTCCCCCTTTTCCAATGCGAGAATATCCGTGGTACCCCTTTCCCCATAGTCGAATCACTCCAGTAAAGCTCACTCCCCCTTTTTAGTAGGCATTGTATCGAAGCCATGCAGATATCCCATCGATACACCAGATAATAGTTGGAAAAAACTACCATCCGCACTTGACGAATTACCACTAATTCCGCTGCAAAAAATAAGAACGTTATTTTTACCTCTCCGAGGGTACTATGTAACCTAGGAGGGCTTATACAATCGCAATTTTGATACAAACTGTGTACGCAGTTTCTTTGAAATTAAATTGTGGCAAAACTGCCGTGACGGTGAGCGTTAACGTATAATATTTGCGTTTGGGGTGTTTCGGTATTTTGTTCGTCAACGCTCACTGTCGCGACAGTTGTGACTTAGTAGTAATTTTCGTAAGTTTGCTGTTGTAACGTTAATGTATATTGTGCATTTGTAACGTTTGTCTAATGTTTGTGTTTCGTATATGTGTGTATTCTACTCTGCAACGTCTATGTATTGACTTTACGGACGGACCGTATGCTGAGGGTTACGATAAATGTCTCAACGTCCATAAGGTGGGGTGTCCAACACGGTTTACGTCCTATTATCAATTTACGATCGCACCGGACGGGTTTTGAACCCGAACCCTTCTGCATTAATACGCGCTGTTTTAAGAAAACTGCCTTGACAAAAGTCCTTGCCGCTTATAAAGATATTAACGTCAATTTATCCTATTCATATAAATTATGTAAAATAAATTATTTTAAATCGTGGGCGGGAATCGAACCCGAGCCCTCCTGCATGACAGGTGAGTGTTCTACCACAGAACCACCGATACATGCTACGTTTCAAAGAAAATTATAAGCTCAGCTTAAGCGGAAGCGTTTATGGCAAATTAACAGAGAATTAAATTTCGGTTTTTAAAATAGAACGAAATTTTGTGTTCCATTTAAATTATTGCATCGAAGATATTCTAATGTAACGTCTGCTCTGTTGATTAAAAAGAAGGCGCCACCCAGCTTTCGAACCCGAGCCCTTCTATTAGACAGGCGAATGTTCTACCACAGAACCACCGTTACACAATACATTTTTATGAAAATTATAAACTCAGCTTAGCGGAATAGTATATTAATGGTTTTTGAAGTCTACATTTTTTAAGTATGAAATTTTAAAGGTAAAATCTTACTATATGTGAGATTGGACCCTCTTGTACATAATATACTATGAAATGAACGTAACCCACTATTGTACAATAATATTTTTATTACCTCTCCGAGGGGACTATGTCCCTTATGAGGGGTTTTACAATCATCGTGTCTGTGTGTGTGTGTGTTTCTGTCTGTCTGTCTGACTGTGTGTGTGTGTCTATATTCTGCGAACGCGTTACCGGGGGCAAAGTCCAAAACGCGTTACCGGGACAAAGTCCAAAACGCGTTACGGGGGGCAAAGTCCAATACGCGTTACCGGTGAAAAGTCGTGAAATCGTGTTTAAAGGTTAGCAAAAATACCGTCTGACGATGAGCGTTAACGGGAAAAGTTGCGGTTGCGTAGGGTGTGGTTTTTGTTTTTTTCGTTAACGCTCACCGTAGCGTCGGTTTTGGCTGAGTTGTAATGGGAATTTGTTGCAATGTTTAGGTGTAGTGTAGAAATGTTGAGTTTGTTTGTTATGGCGGTTATGAGTGTTGAGTTTGTGTTATGGCGGTTGTGAGTGTTGAGTTTGTGTTATGGCTGAGGGGTACGATAAACGTCTCAGCGTCCAAATGGCAGGGTTTCCACCAATTGTTTACGGTATTCGTCTTAGTATCAATTTGCGATCGCATCGGGCGGGATTTGAACCCGAGACCTCCTGTATGACAGGCGGACGTTCTACCAAAGAACCACCGACACTTATTATGCTTCATCGAAAATTAGACCTTCAGCTTTATTGGAAGCGTTTATTACAATTTAACAGAGTATTAAATTTTTTTTTTTTTAAAATAGAACGAAATTTCGTGTTCTAATTAAATTATTGAATCGAAGATACTCTAATGTAGCGTCTTCTCTGTTGATTAAAATCGAACGCGCCGCACAGGTTTCGAACCCGAGCCCTCCTGCGTGACAGTCGATTATTCTACCCCAGAACCACCGATACATGTTACTCTTCTTTGAAAATTATAAACTCAGCTTCTCGGAAGAGTATATTAATGGTTTTTAAAGTCTACATTTTTTACGTATGAAAGTTTAAAGGTGAAATCTTGTTTCGGATACGCTTTTTTGTTGTGTTTTTTAACTGATCCAGATTAAGTTCATTTTTGTCTAATCTTTGGTATTGTTGGTTTTTTCTGTCTTATATTTGTATCTACTGTTTTTTAAGTTTATTTCCTTTTTCCCGCAAAATCGTCCAGTTTTAGAGGAACCTTTAAGAGCGTAAGTCATGCCCAAAAGCTTATCCGGTTTCATTATAATAACGCGAAAAATCGTATTTGTGAATGGTAAGGTGTTGCGGTTCTTGATATTATATGTTCTATTGCTTGATTTCTAAGTATTTGAACTAATTTATTGCTTGACTGCGTTATAATATTTTTCTATGAATTATTTTGATTCTGAAGTCTGATTGCTTGACTGCGTTATAATATTTTTCTATGAGTTTTGTTTCTGAAGTCTGATTGATTGGGTTGTTATTGTGTATTTTTCTATTCGTAATTTTTATTTTTTGATACTCTAATATTTTAAACTGGATATAGTATAACGTTACTTCTGCGTATTTCGAATGTGCGTGACGTGGAGGGTATTTTCACGTTTTATTAGGATCAGTTTTTTTAATTTTTAATATCTTTCGTTTTATTTGTATTTTATTTCGTTTTTCAGTCGTATATTTTTATCGAGTTGTATACATCGTGCGCTTACACTTATGTTGGTCTGGTTTTTAACTGGGTCGTCATTACTTCGTAATTTATTTTAAACGTTTTCTCGACTGATTCAGCTGTTTAATTTGAAATAAAATGAGCGTTAAAGATGAGGCAAGTATTTCGTAAGCGAGAAAAATACTAATACCCTCTGTAGATATTTCTTTCATTAAAATTAGCTTCGTATTATATTTAACTGATAAACTTGTACCATAAATAGGGTTAAATTCAATTGTGCATTGTTTTAGTACGTCTAACTCGCTGTTGTAACTACTTAATTTATAATATTCTGAATAAATTATACTCGGTTGTTTCGTCTCAATTATTTTAATTATAATTAAAATTTTATACCGGGCGGGATTGAACCGGGATTACGTTTTTAGTAAATAACTCGGAATTGCGGAGATATATCTTTAAGAATTATCTCGAAAAATTAATACCGCTAGGGACAATTCTTCCGAGGAGAGGTATATTTTGGCATGCCAACTTGTTTAAAATATAACAGCCGTTTCGGCGCCAAACCTAGCACCGTCGTCAGGCAATGTTACAATTGTTACATTGTAACATTGCCTGACGACGGCGCTAGTTTTGGCGCCGAAACGGCTGTAGTATTTTAAATAAAAAAATTATTGTATAATAGTGGGTTACGTGCATTTCATATGTCAAATCTGGTTTTAGCGCAGTCAGCAGAGATAAGAGGGCTAAAGGGTGATCCACTTTGTTAGTTTTTTGTTATTTATTTACGGGTTTTCTAATCGTCTTAAATAACATTGCAATACAGCGAAGGCGTTCATTTAACGTTTATTGATATTCGAGGTTGCGTTTAGTCAAGTGGCTCTTTGTGCTTTGTTGATGGTAAGGTTTTTTCTTCTTGTTAATACATTTGGTGTGGATATTTGGATATCTACGATTCCTAATACAGTCATTGGTTTCCTGGGTTTGCGAGTCAATATATGATATTGGAAATTGGACGACATTGGTCTTTTTCATGCGGTATGTGTCACAACGTCAACTGGAAGTCTACGAGTCGTCCACTACCAGATGTCGAAAATGGCTATTCTACGGTATCTTCATCAAGGGCAAGTGTTGAAATAAAATGAGCGTTAAAGGTGTGGCTATAGTATTTCGTAAGTGAGAAAAATACAAATACCTTCTGTAGATATTTATTTCATTAAAATTTGCTTCGTATTATATTCAACTGATAAACTTTTACTGTAAAAAGGGTTTAATTCAATTGTGCATTGTTATAGTACGTCTAACTCACTGTTGTAACTACTTAACTTATGATATTCTGAATAAATTAAAATTGGTCGTTTCGTCTCAATTATTTTAATTATAATTAAAATTTTATACCGGGGCTGGATAGAACTGGGATAACATTTTTAACAAATAACTCTAAATTGCGGAGATATATCTTGAAGGGTTATCTCGAGAAATTAATACCACTAGGGACAATTCTTCCGAGGAGAGGTATATTTTGGCTTGCCAACTTGTTATTATTTATTTTTACTCTCTTGCCACTTTCAATTGAAGCGAAGCAGATTGGAAAAAAAAAATCAATCAAAAAGCGAAAATCTAACATCGCAGAACGATCGAGTTCACTAACAATTTTAAGTTATCTGAATAACTGAGAATTCGGATTTTAAACAGAAACTAAGGTTATTTAAGTTCAATATTTGTTGATGAGCTAATTCGGCTAAAATAAATAAATAAATTAAATATTTTAAACTATATGATGTATATCACAAAGGGCTATAAGTCGCCTTATGACTTGGCCCTCTAATGTATAAATTTAACGTCCTTTTTAATAAACTTTTTTTGAATTTGAATTTGAATTTGAAAAGTTAACTCATTCTTTAGAATCAATAGCATGGTCTCTAATTTATCACATAGTTATTTTTATAATTTAATGTGGACTTCTTGTTTTAATGTGGCTCTTAAGTCAGAGTCTCTTACTTTTACAAGTCTACGAGCTCGCGCTACAGTCGCGAGGAATATAAGTAGTTGTAGCTCGCGTGCAAATAGCGCGTGTGAAGAATCTAACATATAAAGATGAATGTTTGTTTATATATATATATATATATATATATATAACAGTTGCGTTATCTGAATCCAAGAAAAAAACCGTGTTATTTCAGGTATCAAACAATCTGCATTCACACTCAGAAACCAGATCAGTTGCTATGAGTCAAAATGCAAATCAAATAATTTAAACTTGAAGTTAACCTGAAATAATAATAATCGACAGACAGATGGTTCCCATTTATAGAATTATCGTATCTCCCGATTAAATTCTTTTTTAAATTTTAATTACTGTTTATTTTGATTTGCTTCCATATTATTACATATCTAATAAGCGTAAAACTCCGTACAGTAGGTAGAAATGGAAAAAGTTGATATCTTAATAGATTTAAAAAAAAACATAACTAGGTCGTTTATATCTTAAAGAAAAGAAGGGTACTCAGAAAATATAAATAATTATGCAGCATAACTATTAAAGTTGTAGCTTTACTCACTTTAAGCACTTAAACAAAGTTACATAGAAATAAAAGAAATTAGCACAAGGTTGCCAGGTAATCGGCAAGCGAAGCACCCGGGGGAACGAGTTAAGAACTGATGCTGCGTTCCCTCTTTGAACCGCAATAGCAATTCTTTGCGTGAGAAATTCCACCGATCGCGGCTCGCCGGTAACCTCACGAATTCGACGCCTGATGGCGTGTATCAACGCCAAACCGTCCCGACCGAATTTGACTTTCTTTTTCTGTTCAGCCTGGGTAGCCGCCCAGAGAGGGGCTGATGAAAAAGAGGCCAAATAAGAGGACGCTAGAGGTTCGGTAAAGGTAAAGTCCCAGACGAGGGAAAGCCGACCCGCGCTACGATTACAGCTAAGACAATGGGTGCCGAAAGAGTCAACAGCACTTCCACAATTACACGAATGCGGCACACAGAAGCGAGCACCCATGCGAAGGCCAACGGCGATTCGAAATGAATCGTCGTTTAAGAGGGTGCCAAGAGACGGCAAGGGGAGCGCGTTCAACCAGCATCCCGACTCCTGAGATTTTACAGAGTGCAGTCTTGCCTTGTCACTATCAGTGGCAGCGCAGTCCCACAGGAAAGCAGACGACTTTTCGAAAAATGGGCTCTCCCACACTTTTTGATGGGGCCAGTGGTTAGGGGTCGGTAAATTTGCGTCTGTCCTGAGCTTCCACTGTGTTAAGGCATCATGAAACGCGGGATCTGAAGAGACGGAAATTGACGCGGGTAGAATGTCGCGCACCAGGCCGACTACGCTGGAGGCCGAAGCCAGGAATGCTGGCAGGGATAAAGTAGCCGCGTGTCGAATTCCAAGACCGCCCACTGCCACCGGAAGCGAGGATTGCATCTAAGGAGTGTCGTCCATCAAAGTATTTGTGACATCTTGCAGCGCAACACGTAGGGTATCGTCGAATGACTGAAGCCCGTCCTCGAATCGCCAGACAGGGGAGCTACGTAGAAGATACGAGAGCTTAGGAATAGCCGACGAGTTCTTTAAGAGGAAGAAGCCGTGATGAGCCGATATGTCTTTGAGGTTTCCGACCATTGTTTTTAGCGCCGCGATCTTACTCGTGATGCAAGAGGAAATAGCTTCGTCCGAAAAGGGCGCACCGAGAAGGACGTAATCGGAGCGAGCGACTGTTGAGATACCAGGGGCTGCCGATTCGAAAAGGGACTGAAAGTTATATGAAACTGTAAGATAAAAAAATGTGGGGTGGCGGAGTGGTTAGCACTTTCACCTCGCAGCAAGAGGAGCCAGGTTCGATTAAAGTAGTTTTCCCCGAGATCTTCGGTTTCCCCTTCCCATAAAAACTTGTAGAGATTAACGGTTAAAGAAAGTGTAGGGAGCTGTTGGCTCGCGTGGCATGAAGGGCTGGCCACCACACTCCTACGCGTTGTAACCCGGCCACCTGTTTAAAGGTATTAAAAGTTGTTCGATGACTTGGGCCTAAGGTGGTGCCTTGATTATTATTAAAAGAGGACGTCCAAAGAACGATGTATATGAAGAAAAATCTGAATTAAACCAGGCACAATTAATCAATGGCAAAACTAACATTGAGTTATTTCAATTGAGCAAGAAATTTAAGGCAGCTCACGATTTCAACTATAGGCCATGATGAAGTAACCTATCTTAACATCTGAAAAACTAACATATTACCAAATCTTAGAAAAGTACCCGCATAAACTAAACCCAGATCTAAACGTTGAAACTGAATACGAATCGTTGAATAACGCTGAAGAAACAGATTCTGCATTGTATTTACTTGGAGGTTGATGCCTGGGAAAAATTGCAAATACGACAAGATTAACCACAGTTCAAGTTAAACATTCATTTGCTATGAGAATGTTCGACCAAATCCTACTGAAGTATATTCCCAATTTTAAAATGACACACAATGAAAAAGAAAGCTTACCATTTTTTTTTTCTGTGACAATGGAAAAATAATTTTTACTAAACCTTTATTTCTACCTTATATTCATTTGATTAATGGAAAAATTTGCGAGATTGCAAACAAAAATTCTTTAAAAAAATATGGATCAAGTATGGTAAGGGTAACGCTATTTTTATATTAGGTTTTTATATTTTCATTTCTAATAAGCCTTTCTATAAAGTCATTATGCTTGCTGAACTTGTTTTTATGTATCGCCTTCGCCACGAGATACGTAGGAGTTCAGTTCAGTTTTGAAGAGCAAGATCTTTATAAAAAGAGTTACTCGTCCAATATTTTCTTCGCCGAGTTATAGTCTGCTAAAGTGCTACTTTACTATGGGTTTTTAGGCTTAGTTTTTTGTTTAATTTAAATGAATTGATTAGTTAAATTATCGTTATTTAGCGAATATATGTCGTAATAACTTAGTTCATAAAGGGTTTTACTAAATGGATAATTTGGCGGCTGCTAAAAAGCTCAAGAAGTAAGTTAACTATTTACGCAAACAAATATATAGTTAGGCTAAACTATATGACACACTGAAATCCCAAGAAGAAGGCAAAAAACAAGAAGATATTTCTCCCCAAAGAAAATTGGACAAAACAGTTATATAACATTCCTGGCAATTTTAATGAAACAAGTATTATTAGTCATCATAATGAATCTTTAGCCAAAAAACATCTTACATTGGGGTACCGAATGTTCAAGGCAAGAAAAGTGTCTGATAAAAACTTTGCAATACAATATTTACAAAAGAATCATTAAATTTGTTTAGATTTACATCTATTTAAAATATTGTAATGAAATTCTATACATCAAGAGGCTTATTGTAAAAACATTTTTTGTAATATAAGAATAGCATAGATATAATATAATCATAAGTGACATAATACAAAATACACTTCAAAGCCAAAGCTGCGTAAGTCGTTACCTTAGAGCAAGAATCAAGCAAGTCTGAAAACCTTTTTGAAAAAAGTCCAAAATCTGGAATAATGATAATGATAATCTAATACTGAAAAATAAACGAAATCTTATGTTATTAATTTTTTTAAAAATTCATTTCAATTTTCCATGGGACAGCTGAGTGCTGAAAATTTGCAATACGTCGAATTAAAACCAAAACCACGTAACTTTGTACATAAATCTTAAAAATATAAGTAGTTTTGGTTTTAAAGCAACGAATAACATTTCAGAAAGTTTCATAGTTATTGTAATTATGTTACTTATGATATCTTTAACGGTTTTATATCTAACAACGGCTCATTGCAGAAATTTACCGAAAAATTACAGATTTTCCATATCTTGTTTAGTTGATTATGCATATTGTTAGGAAAAATAGTGCTAAGTATATGATACTCTTTTACTCTCCTTATTACGCGCTCTATAGAAATTCGTAAACTAGCTATCTCACGAGTCTCGGTCTCTTCTTCAGTTGATAGTTGAGCCTTATCCTTTAAAAATGGAGGCGTGTTTAATATCACCCCTTTTTCTAATAACATCTCCTGTATTAAGAAACCTCTATCTGCTAAAATTCCATCTGAAGGTTCTAACAACCCACACTGTTGTGTCAAATGTTTGTCAGACATTCGGCCTGGCACCAGATTAGATACAAAACTGATAAACCCATTCGGGGTAGTTCCGATTAGGTCTTTCGCAGTGTTGTGGGTTTTATAGGACGACCATGTGTCACTTTGAGTCTTGTAGTCATTGGGTTTCTGTATAAATAATTCCGAAGCATTTTTGATCACCCTAGTAGCGGGAAATTTCTGTTTGAATTCTTGCGGCATAAATTTGTCAATAATCGTGCGTGAAGGCCACATTTGTATTTGAGACAACGTTTTTCCAACAAATCAAACCAGGTAATACAGATATTTGAAACGGTAGAGATGGAAATTTCGAATCTATAGGCAAGATCTTCTTTCAGTAGGCCAACTTTTAATCGGTAAAGAACTAAAAACAAATGATCGCGGAAAGGCAGCCGCATTGGTTGGCCATACACTTTATCTTCATCTCTATTATGTTTACGCTTGTATCGAATTATCAATTATTTTAATCCATTCATTTCTTAAATTTACGTTTCTTGGAAATGGACTTAAGCTTACACCTGGAGAATTAGAAGATTATGTTGTACACCCCGGTACACTACAACGACGTCTGGCCATTGGTTTCTTTTAATTAAAAATGTTTCAACCACTAAATATGCAAATGAAATTCAAACTTCAAAGAAACAATAACCGAGACTTAACTTTACATTGATCAATTTAACAGTAAATTGGACAACTAAACTAGTTAAAAAAGATCCACGATTGTTCAACGATTCAAGAAATATTTGTTGATAAATAGTACTTGGTTGTGGTATTAAGGATTCATAAGAAATTTCACGGCCATTCGTCGATGGTAACGTTCCGAATGAATGAAATATTAAAATAACGAGTATAAAAAAAACCTGCTTATTTCCCGGGCTCCTCGTAGTGACGCGGATGATATATCAAAACAAGAAGGCCAATGTTAAATTATATAAAGGCCTATTGTTACATAAATAAAATTTAATTTATTTTTTCAAAAGAAAACTTTGGTATGCTAGAAACAGAAAATGCTAAAAAGGTTTTTACGAAGCATTACCCAAGGGCATTGAATGGAGAAGTTTTGGAATAGAAAACTTTTTAAGGAGTTTACCAGAAAAATTATTCATGCGCAAATTCAAGAATTAATGTCAAGAAACCTTTAGTGAGGGAAAGGAGGCCCAACCTTATTATTTAGCCTAAAAGAAAAAGGAGAAATGAAGTGAAGTAACAAATGGTAGAAAGGGAAAAGAAGAAATGAATGGGAGAAAGATGAGTGCAATTAAATAAGGGAAGAAAAAGGTTTCAAATCCCAAACTTAGTTCTTGAAACTCACAAAATTGTGATACGATAACAAATTCCTCAACAAAAGAGGTTATCCTAATGTTTGCCTATTGAAGGTTTCGCCTAACGTTGCAATTAAAAATTACTGAAAGTTACGTGAATCTACTAGTTCAGTATTAAAGAAAAACAGTTGTTTAATGAGTTTTGTGATATTTTAAGTGAAAAAGACCTAAGTGAAAGAAACTAAACAATGATTTGGTTTACGAGTAATTATGTTTGTTTTAGCTAAAGCTTTTGTTCTGTAACCACCGTATTTTAAATTTTTAATTAAATAAGTACAAATTTAAAATGAATTACTTTTATTTTTAAAATGACCAAGCCTTCTGCCTTTGAAAACTATTGGTTTCGCTGGTCAGTTTTATTAGTAGCTGTGAGTTTTGCTTCGTTAATTAATAGCAATTGGCTTCGATGATATTTGTTTAATTTTTTTTAATTCCTCCTTTATGGTTACGGCTTTTCTACCACTGACATAGGAAGCACTTGACATTTTCGCACCCGATGCATATCTTTTTGGGAATACAAACTTCCGATCGCACTCCTAGTAATCCTTATAGAGGAAAAAATAATGTCTGTTCTACATCTTTCCTAACGAAGGATACCCCATTTCGGGTAAAATCTTTAGGACCATCTTCTCTAGATTCGTCGAGCTGCCCACCTAAATTTTTTATTTGATGAGATCGGCAAATTATCCAATGAATTAATCGTGGGGTTTCCGAGAAATTGTTCTGAAACCTTGAGTCAATTGAAAAGTCATAAGATTATCTTTATTAATTCCAGGATTGTGGTTAAGTTTTCGAGTTTTTTCTTTGATTGTGGAAACACTGGGAAGGTTCAACATTTTGAAGCTTATCAAAGCTTCGTAAGCGGTTGGGCTACGACTGCAAACAGCTAACGCAATCCTTAATGTAAAAGGATCGATTCTTCCGTATACGAGATAACCGAACTGTTTGGGTTTTGGGTGTTAAGTTTTTTATGGAAAAATTGATTGATAGCCTTTGTCGTTTATAGCGTCGATTTGGTGATTCCATCGCCTTACGCTTGTTAGACTTGGCGATTCAATTTCAAACGTACCACCAATGTCGACAGTGAACCTTCTTTCCTTTCCTAATTGGGGTTTGAACTGGGTTTCAGTATTTCGTAAAACACCTAACAATTTTTGTATTGGTAAGGGTTAAATGGAT
Organism: Leiobunum rupestre; assembly: GCF_980474605.1. Classification (NCBI taxonomy): domain Eukaryota; kingdom Metazoa; phylum Arthropoda; class Arachnida; order Opiliones; family Sclerosomatidae; genus Leiobunum; species Leiobunum rupestre. The sequence continues at coordinate 26,033,770 of NC_143394.1, read as the reverse complement.
GACTGATTTCCACTATGCTGTTTGGTAACATCGAAATAGCATTTTCAACCTATTCCGATAACTCCAGGGAAAAACACTTGATCCCTTTGACCGGTGAGGATGTTAAATGTATCAATTAGAGTATTCAAATTTACATTTCCATGCTTGATAATATTGAATTTGAGTGGGTGTTAAAAAAATGTTAAGAATACGATGACCATAAGCCCAAACTATTAGAGTAATGGCTTGTTCGCTAAGTTCTACAGATAAACGACTGACACCGTTTTGATCTTATTTGCATATTTGACATGCTTTTATAGTCTTCCTCGATCTAAAATTAATGTATGAATAATTAAAATCACTATTTTTTAAACACCGTAAAACTAAGAAATTAAAACTAAATAAAATAAAATAAAATAAAATAAATACCTGATAAGACAATTCAGGGATCCATTGTTTTAGCAACTTGTTCAAACAAGGGTTTCCAACTTAGAATCATGGTTGAAGTACAAGCAACTTTTGTAGAAATTTTTATATTATCAAGTTGCTGATCGGTACTTAAGTTCAAAGGCAATAAATAACACTTAAGTAGTTTTGGTCGAAGGTTTTAGGTGGTAAAATTGTCACTTTCTTCGGTCTTTCTTTGGTTTTAATTAAGTTAAAAACTACTGACTTATGTTTGACGTTTAGCTTATTCATTAAAATGATATTACATTGCGTAGGAACATCATTACCCATCGAATGTAAATAGAAAGTTTTAACCACGAAATACGTTTGAAGATTTTCAGGATTTTTTGGCAGTTATTTATTTATTCCGTGTTTTGACAGAGTTTCCCACTCTAGCCGCCAAGTAGAGTACTCTAACACTTCTGGTGGAGAAGGAGAGATTAGTTCTAACAGGAGGGGGATGATTTATAGAGATTTAGAAGGGAGGGAACAGTGAACTTGCAGCTAGTGTTAGAGGAATAGGTCGCTGGTAATTTCGATTCAGGTACTTCTAATATTGGGCATAGTGAAATTCTTAAAGTTCGAAAATCTTTGAGCATTTATTAAAACAGATTTATGTACTGTCAAATACACTATACCATTATTTAAAATAAATGCATTAATTATGATATATTTTTTTATTATTCGTTTTCACTGAAAATCGCTTTTAAGTGCTTTTTTGACGTTCGCTATAACCGCTAAATATAAAATTTAAATATTTATCCAGGTGGCCATCTTGAAATAAAAGCTGAATAAAGATAATTGTTGGTCCTTACGCCTCTAAGGAAAAGTTTTACCCTCACTATATCTTAAATACTATTTTCGATCCTTACTTAGGACAATTTATATGAACGATAAGAATAGAATATGAAATTTTTAGTGTAAGAATAATTCTAATTTTAAGGACAATTTTTGATCCTTACGAATCATAAGGATTCATATCATGTTGGCAGTTGGAAGCACTAGATTTTTGTAAAAACAAACTTAAATGTATTAAAATTTCTTTCATCGAAAAACTTTCTACTATCCTATGCAATTTCTGAGCCTTGGGCGTAGTGAAATGACCTACGCTCACCATTTTACTCAGCATAGCTGTGTATTTTCCTATAATTTAATATTTAAAAAATAAATAGCGGTAAAAACAAAACCGTATTCACTTAAATCTTTAGCATTTTCCAAATACAAAAATTAAAAATGTGTTAGATAAAAAAATACAATGCGGCTTTCAAATCAATGAAATCTATATATTACTCATCAATTGACTTCCGCTGAAAATCGTTAGTATTTTAAGGTTTATCTGTCCCATTTTAATATACAGCAATTTTCTTGTGGTGCTGTAATACTAAATAAAACATAACAGCAAAAATCTGCTTATTTAGTTTCAAACACTTTGTGGTAGTTAATTCGAAACTGTTGATTACACAAATCCTCCCAATGTGTTAAGAATATGAGATAATTTTATTTAATTTTAATTTAGTTTATTACTCGAAGATCTATTTGATCCGAGTTTCGCGTTTTTTGCTCGAAGACCTATTGGTACGAGTTATTAGTAAGTTTTTTTTAATTTCTTCAAATTTGTTTAGGATTTAGCTATATTATCCCTTTTAATTATGGACTATCTACTTTTTCGCGTATTTTATCATCCTAAAGAATATGAGAATAACTTTAATTGCGCATATGCCCATTATCTGGGCCCAACTTTATACAGCGACATCAATGGCTTTCCCCGATAAATTATTGTATTATCTTCCTTTCTGAAGATAACAATGCGATGAACAGCTAATTTCCAATTTTTAAAATAATATAGTGATGTCTTCTGAAAGAATCGAAGGTCCTCAATGTTTTTCATTTGGCACAAGAGCCTATTCAGCAAAATATTGCCTTATTCTCATAATTCTTAAAAATTGTTATTAACTATGTTGTTCCTAAAATGTTATCCAAATGTTTCGATGCCCAATGTTGTAATGCGTTGGGCTAATTTTTATCAGAAATTGTTTCAGAAGTTTATGAGAACGAACAAAATTTATGCAACTGCAAACTACGATACACATTATTAAATTAAAGATCTACTGGGAACTGGAGGACATTTTTTGTGCACCGTGAATATCATTCCTAAAGACTTTGAACTATATGTCTTTGTTTAATTCAATATAATCACAAGGATGTGTTCTGGTTCTAAATTGACGAAATTTTGGCAATCTTAAATCTCTCTTTTTATAGTAGATACTAATATTAGATATAAAGCTTCGCTTTTTGTGACTTCTCTTTCGAGCTACATTCTCTTCTTTCTCTTTCACAGCAGCTAACAGGTGACTAAATTTTTATTATAATTTTACCGGCATGAGCTTTCGATTCGGAGAGTTGTTTTATTCCTAAGACTTGGAATTAGCACTAGGTACTTATGATATGCTTATTAGATCATATAATGTCGATTATTTAGTTTTTTCCTGATTATATACATGTAGGGTGTCTTTTTTTGCTCTGACTAGGCATTTTCTCAAAAAGTACAAGACTTAGAGATACGAAATTTTTATTATGTCTAGTATGGGAAGTGGGGATGCAACGGTTAACCGGAACCGGAAACGGAACCGAGAAGAACCGAGTAAATTCTAGGAACCGGAACCGAAACCAGAACCGATAATATAAAAATTTGATAACCGTATCCGGAACCGGAACCGATATTTATAAAAAAATGAAAACCGAAACCGGAACCGGAACCGACTTTTTCATTGTTTTAAACGGTTTTTAAACGGTTCTATAACTTTATTTACAAATATTTAGCGCATGTTGAAATTTAGTAGCTAAACTTCCTAATTTACCATTAGTTTTTCATATAAGCTCATCTTTATCCTATCTCAGATAACTCTATGTGGGTTTCTACATAACTGTCAACTGACACACCCTTACGTATTCTCAATTGAAAATGGGCTCGTCCTCCAAATGTTTGCTTTCAAAACTGGCATAATCCGGAAATCCGCGATAGTTTTAGTTTTATTTTCTTCAGTCGGAATACTCGACATAATTTCACAAATGTAGCAAAGGCCACAAAAAATATTTGTCGTCCACTGCTACTAGTGTGCTTTCCGAGCAATTATTTAGTGGGGGCAATGGGCAAGCATAATTTTTTATTCCCTTCGCCAGTGGGGTAAATAACGCCCCGGCAGACTCCTTCCATCGAGGGGCCCCCAAATTGCCTATGGGACTGTGTACAGTCCAACCGCGCGAGGCCTCGTCTAGTTTTTTTCTCTTGTCAGCTCAATTTAATGTTTAACTTGCTTCATATATTTATTTATGTTTCAACAGGCAAAACTTTATAAATACAACCACAATAACCGTCTCATAAATATCCAAACAACGTTCATAATGAAAGTAACATACTGAAGTTTGAAAAGTATCGAGACACGTGTTTTATAGCGGATCGTTAAATCTTGTAAATTAATAACTAAAGACCTTTTCACACGAGCCAACTTTTCAAATCAAAATGCTGAGTCAGCAAAAATGGATCAGTGATCCATTTTTTTCTCGGGTACTTTTTGGGTGGATCAACTCATCGAACTTTTATTCACACGATCCAACTAGTTGACTCATCTAATTGGATTAAAAAGTTGGCTCATGTGAAAAGGCCTTTAGTTGTGTTTCTGAATTTAAAGTTTTGAAGGTAAGGCTAATTCGTGTGCATAATATAATCGCTGGCCTGGGTAGTTTTTGTCTAGAAAATCTAGAAGTTCAACTTATGCATTTCACAAATGACAATGCTTATTGAACGAAATAATATGGACTCCATTTAGAACGATATACTCAAAACAAGTCATAGAAATCCCGTCTTTACATTTTTCAATGAAATGAGGCAGGGGCGTAGGAACCAAGGGGGAAATGCCCCTCCCCAGAATTTTGCTGGGAGGGGCAACTAATGTTATTGCCCCTTCAACTTTTTGGTCAGTTGAAATCTTCAAAAGCTCAAATTCTCAATTTAAAATCATATAAAGCATATAGAAGCTCAACTGTGTCTTTTCCCGCCAATTTACATAGTAGTCAAACAGTAACACATTCGTTCGGTGAAGCTACACTCCTTTAAAAATTCTAAACCATTCTCATTTTTATTACCTCTCCGAGAGGACAAAGTCCCCTAGGAAGGGTTATACAATCACCGTGTCTGTGTGTGTGTCTGTCTGTCTGTGTGTGTGTGTCTATATTCTGCGAACGCGTTACCGGGGGCAAAGTCCAATACGCGTTACCGGTGAAAAGTCGTGAAATCGTGTTTAAAGGTTGGCAAAACCACCGTCTGACGGTGAGCGTTAACGGGTAAAGTTGCGGTTGCGTAGGGTGCGGTTTTGTTGTTTTTTGGGACGGATCGAGTGCTGAGAGTTACGTCACACGTCTCAACGTCCAAATGGCAGGGTTTCCAACAATTGTTTACGGTATTCTTCTTAGTATCAATTTGCGATTGCATCGGGCGGGATTTGAACCCAAGACCTCCTGTGTGACAGGCGGACGTTCTACCACAGAACCACCGACACTTACTTCGCTTTATCGAAAATTAGACCTTCAGCTTTATCGGAAGCGTATATTGCTAGTTAATATTTAATTAAATATTTATAAATTATATTAATCTTATATTTAATCAAATATTTATAAATTATATTAATCTTATATTTAATTAAATATTTATAAATTATATTAATCTTATATTTAATTAAATATTTATAAATTATATTAATCTTATATTTAATTAAATATTTATAAATTATATTAATCTTATATTTAATCAAATATTTATAAATTATATTAATCTTATATTTAATTAAATATTTATAAATTATATTAATCTTATATTTAATTAAATATTTATAAATTATATTAATCTTATATTTAATTAAATATTTATAAATTATATTAATCTTATATTTAATTAAATATTTATAAATTATATTAATCTTATATTTAATTAAATATTTATAAATTATATTAATCTTATATTTAATTAAATATTTAAAAATTATATTAATCTTATATTTAATTAAATATTTATAAATAATATTAATCTTATATTTAATTAAATATTTATAAACTATATAAATCTTATATTTAATTAAATATTTATAAATTATATTAATCTTATATTTAATTAAATATTTATAAATTATATTAATCTTATATTTAATTAAATATTTATAAATTATATTAATCTTATATTTAATTAAATATTTAAAAATTATATTAATCTTATATTTAATTAAATATTTATAAATTATATTAATCTTATATTTAATTAAATATTTATAAATTATATTAATCTTATATTTAATTAAATATTTATAAATTATATTAATCTTATATTTAATTAAATATTTAAAAATTATATTAATCTTATATTTAATTAAATATTTATAAATAATATTAATCTTATATTTAATTAAATATTTATAAACTATATAAATCTTATATTTAATTAAATATTTATAAATTATATTAATCTTATATTTAATTAAATATTTATAAATTATATTAATCTTATATTTAATTAAATATTTATAAATTATATTAATCTTATATTTAATTAAATATTTAAAAATTATATTAATCTTATATTTAATTAAATATTTATAAATTATATTAATCTTATATTTAATTAAATATTTATAAATTATATTAATCTTATATTTAATTAAATATTTATAAATTATATTAATCTTATATTTAATTAAATATTTATAAATTATATTAATCTTATATTTAATTAAATATTTATAAATTATATTAATCTTATATTTAATTAAATATTTAAAAATTATATTAATCTTATATTTAATTAAATATTTATAAATTATATTAATCTTATATTTAATTAAATATTTATAAACTATATAAATCTTATATTTAATTAAATATTTATAAATTATATTAATCTTATATTTAATTAAATATTTATAAATTATATTAATCTTATATTTAATTAAATATTTATAAATTATATTAATCTTATATTTAATTAAATATTTATAAATTATATTAATCTTATATTTAATTAAACATTTATAAATTATATTAATCTTATATTTAATTAAATATTTATTAATTATATTAATCTTATATTTATTTAAATAATTTTAAATTATATTAATCTTATATTTAATTAAATATTTTTAAATTATATTAATCTTATATTTAATTAAATATTTTAAATTATATTAATCTTATATTTAATTAAATATTTTTAAATTATATTAATCTTATATTTAATTAAATATTTTTAAATTATATTAATCTTATATTTAATTAAATATTTATAAATTATATTAATCTTAGATTTAATTAAATATTTATAAATTATATTAATCTTATATTTAATTAAATATTTATAAATTATATTAATCTTATATTTAATTAAATATATATAAATTATATTAATCTTATATTTAATTAAATATTTATAAATTATATTAATCTTATATTTAATTAAATATTTATAAATTATATTAATCTTATATTTAATTAAATATTTATAAATTATATTAATCTTATATTTAATTAAATATTTATAAATTATATTAAACTTATATTTAAATAAATATTTATAAATTATATTAATCTTATATTTAATTAAATATTTATAAATTATATTAATCTTATATATAATTAAATATTTTAGTATTTTAATGTAAAATTTGATCAGGAATTTAACTCGGGTCGCATTGTAACAATGCGGATAGTTCGCCGCCGAGCCATTGACTTCCTTAGGAAATATATTAAATATCTGTATATTGAACTTTGTTTGTTTATTCTTTAGTACGGTTTTTTGTTTTGTTTTAAATTTTTGTTAAATTCTTAACAAAATTTCGTTGAAACCCAAAAAGTATAGTTCATTGTAACCTTTTAATAACGCTTAGAAAAAGGATAATTATTCAAAACTCCCGCGGAAACTCTAATCAAAGTAATAATATAGCGCCACCGTGTGGAGAACTATCAATCAAACCGGGTAAAAAATATAATCTCTTCAATTTTTCGAACTTTAGTCAAATCTCGACGGGTCAAAAACAACACAAAATTAAAGTACATAAGGCCGTTGCCGTCAATATAGAAGATAAAGTCTTTCTTAGTTCTTGGCTGTCAGTCGAACTACCACATGACGGGGTCCTGGTGTCGGTCAAAAGTTATGAGGTAACTTTGCGGTTTTAATTAGTATGTTCGGTCTTCGGTCAAGAAAAGAGTTAAATTGTGTTTCGCGTTTGGAACGTGAGTGAATGGACTTAAGTGTATGAACAGTGCGTGTTTAAGACTGAAAGTGTTAAAGTAATTGTGAACTTACTCAAGTCAGCTGTCAAGAAAAACTGTAAGATAAAATTGATTGTTATTATTTTTTGAATTGGAATAACTTAATTATACCCTTGAAATTATCAACTCAACCTGTGAGGCTAATTAAGTAGATTGGGAGTAATTAGTAGCGAACAGCTCTCAGCTGTTAATTAAGACAGAGTTTATAGTTAGGTAGTTTGAATTTAGTTAAAATTACTCAGTATAATTTACGATATTTACCTAAGTGTAAGTGTGTTTTGGTTTATTTTTCAATCACGATGAACTAAGACAAATCTAGTCTTAGACACTTGAGTACCAGTTCTGTACAATTACGTAGAAGGGATATATATTGTTGGGTTATTGATGAAAGTTAAATCTAGAACGTTCCATAGACTGTTCTGAATAAAAATAAACATTTATAATTTTGCATAATTCTGGTTGCCATTTTATTTTCAAATCACTCGCCCACAACATTACAGTTCTGGCAATCCAGAATCAAATAAATTTTCGATATAACGGTGACGGGAAATTATTCTCGTAAATTTATCGCGCGGCCTTAGGGAATATTCTTTTAACAAAATTTCGATAAACAATCGTTTAATTAAAATCGGTCCGATTCCGTTAAAATTATAAACCAAAAAGCGAACGGTCGTTATAATACCCTCTGTAGATATTTCTTTCATTAAAATTTGCTTCGTATTATATTCAACTAATAAACGTGTACTGTAAAAAGGGTTTAATTCAATTGTGCATTGTTATAGTACGTCTAACTCACTGTTGTAACTACTGAACTTATGATATTCTGAGTAAATTAAAATTGGTCGTTTCGTCTCAATTATTTTAATTATAATTAAAATTTTATACCGGGGCTGGATAGAACTGGGATAACATTTTTAACAAATAACTCTAAATTGCGGATATATATCTTGAAGGGTTATCTCGAGAAATTAATACCACTAGGGACAATTCTTCCGAGGAGAGGTATATTTTGGCTTGCCAACTTGTATTATTGTGGAGTTAAGTATCTTAAATTCATAAACGACTCTCAAGACTAAAATACACTTCGTATGATAACTGTTGTTACTATTAATGCCTTAATGACATTTGCGACCGATTACTCACTCTACATCGGGGGCTAAGCTCCTATACCCCCGTTTCGTTTCTCTTTGCCCCCTCCAACTTTTAAGACGTTCCTGCGCCGCTGAAATGAGGAGCGGAAGAGGAGGCAATGTCTCCCCAAAACCTGAAAGTACATCATTGCCCCCCCCCCTCCATCTTGAAACGATGAAACCGTGGGAATTTTCAAACAGAAGCTTTCATTTTTACCCTACTTTATTGAATAAACAAATAACGCGCTTACATGAGTTCCCTAAGACAGAATAGTAGCAATAATTTTTTTTAATTATTTTACATTAAGTCATCTAAATCGTGATTCTGGTCGGACTTGGGAGTCTGAATTCCAGACTTGCAAGTTCTACCAGAACCTTTGTTTTTAATGCTCCAGACGCTGATTGCCCTGATTTATATTAATCGTTTCACTTAGGGCTTAAAGCCATTTTTAAGCGTTTTATATATTTAACATGCAAGTACGTGTTAAATCTAATTGTAGAAGGCGATACATGTTAGCCCTAACTCTAGATGGCGATAATCATTACTCGGCCTTAATGATTATAAGGGACCCCCAAAACAGTTTCGCGGGAGGACCCCGAACCCATACCTACGTCACTGAGAAAGCTACTATTTTTAAAATATAATTTATCAAAAACAAATTTTATATTCTAAATAAATAAATGTGGTGGATTTTATTTCTCTTTAACTTCATCTGAATTGCTTGTGTATTTAACTTTAATTAATACTAAACATACTGGAACCGTATAGGAACCGGAACCGAACAGTTCTAAATTTTGAGAACCAGAATCGAAACCGGAACCGATGAATTAAAATTTTAAGAACCGGAACCGTAACCGGAATCGATAAAGCAAAAATTTAGGAAGAGTAACCGGATCCGGAACCGAGATAGTCCAAAAAAGTGGAACCGTTGCATCCCTAATGGGAACGCATAAAATCGAAATTTTCAGAAACATTGGAACATTTTTCACGTTTTTAAAAAAAAAAACAGTTTGGCGGGAAGGTGCTAGACGAAAAATACAAATGAGAAAATGATAGTGCACTGTCAATAATATACAAAGAAAAATTCCCTCTTAAAAAGAACACATTTTTCACCCATATAGGCCGTTTTGTGCACAAATTAAAAAAATGTCTAAAAAAAGATTTTGCATGTAATTTATCCAAATGTAAATAAACCTGAGGCCTACTAATAAAACCTTTTCTGTTACTTTGTCAAAGAGTGTAAAACTATTTATGCAGGTAAGGTTTTAGCAAAAATAGTAAACTTTCAATACAATTAAATTACTAAAATCGAAAATAACTTCGAAATTTGACAAGCGTTATTTGGGTTATATCGTAACACTTATTAAAAATAAAATGATAATAATAATTACTTAGGTTGTTATGCAGTTTAGATTAGGCTTGCGTGGTCTAGAGAGATTAGGTAAGTTAATTAGAATGCAATCAAGTTAAAACTTTAAATTAGATAATAAAAAGATATAAACTATTACCGGACATATATAATTTTTAACAAAAGCATTTTAAAGTTATAAATGAGTTATTGTAATATAGCCATGTTAAGTCCGCAGTTGATTATGCACCAAGCAAACCAATAATTATTATTTTATTTTATTTATCATTTCTAGCTATAACGGATTCATACTCTTGCGAGAAAACGAGAACCACCGTTAGTCTATTTATAACAATGAACAACGTCGAAGAGGTAAAAAGACGTTTGGGGAAACTAAAATATATTTATTTAATAAATTGAACCGAATTCAAACGATACGCGGTACTTTGGTGTGTCGGTTCAATTTATTAATTACATATATTTTAGTTTCCCCAAACGTTGTTGGTCTTTATTACCTCTTCGACGTTGTTCATACTCTAGTTTTATAGAAATACATGTACCAGCAGATAAAACGTGTTTACTTGTTCTTTATCTTATCTTTTCAGAAAAAATATGTAAGCCTTATGTAAATATGTTAACTGATCGACATCTAAATTTCAAAATCCGTAAATGGATATCTGCAACAGAATTAAGAAAAAAATGTACCTGATATTTCTATATACTAAAAACGTTTAGCGATTTTAGAAAGTAAACGTAACTTTTTCACACTGATATAATACCTCGTGTAACACAAATATTGTAAATTAACTTTAACCGGACGGAGGGATTTCTAATATTTTTATTTGAGATTACTGTGAGCCAAGGAAATGTTGGCTGCAGATGTTTAAAAAATACCTTTTTCTGATTTTATACCGTTGAAAAACTCTAGGTCTTATCACTCAAAAAAACAGATAACCTATGGCGGTTGAAAGGCGCTCGTCAGACCGAAAATTAAAGAAGCTACAGTAAAAGAGATCAGAAAGCCAGCCGTTCCGCAAAGCTAATTCCTCGTATCGACCAAAAATGCGGCGGTTGTGTGAAGCCACTGCCATCTTTATTTGTTCTTTTCTTTTTTTAATTGGCGTTTTGGAAAGTTTCTTAATGTTTCTACACGTGATTTTTTTCCTCCATCCTTAGTTCACTAGAGTGTGAAAATTATAGCTTTCTATGGTAAATGTAGCCTAGAAGCATCTGCACCTGCTACCAGATGGCACACACCGCAAGATCGGCGCCACAATACGGTGGCGGGGAAACTTGGCTTTAGCATATCTTTTACTATATTGCCTCTGATAAATATGTACAAATGTTAAAAGTTAAATGCCTCGTCAGCCATTACGTTAGTTTATTAATTTATAATCGCCAAAATCACGAAACAACGGCATTTTCGATTCGTGGCCGTCTCACAATGCCCGAAGCTCGCGATAGAAGACGTTATGATTTCTCATTAAATCTCGCTGAGGTTGAATAAAAAAAGCTAATACGTAACCAAAAACCGCGTGGTAGTTTCACATTCCCTAAGTAACGCGAGGGAAAGTGTTAAACACGGTAGAGCTGAAGCACTGGTAGAAACCCAACGTGATGACCAAAAACGATGAAATTTTAAAATACATGGGGAGCGTACATAAATTATTTACAAAATATATATGAAATTTCTTCAATCAACGATTACCTTGCATGTTTATATATCGGACGGAATGAGGGAATCACATCTCAATAGAACATGCGACCTTTGGGTTACCGTCCCAACGCGACTTCCATTTGATTAGCGAGGCCACGAGTTCACTGGAAGAGTCATTTTGCTCGGTCATACCATTCTTCTCAAAAAATATTTCACCCAGAATTAATACTGAAGGTTAAGGGTATGAACTATTCAATAGGGAGCTTTTTAATTTTATAATATATGAAAAATTATCCACTTTTCATAATTTACTAACGAAATAAACACGATATTAAAGTTCACTAAGCCGCGAGGGGACCCTTAGAGAGAATTTAAGTAAATGGTAGTCTCTAACAAGGAGAGTACCCGAGGTGTTTCTTGCCGATTTTGTTCAAAGTCGGGCGTAATGTAGACCTATATGAGATATGAAATTTCCCAAAAGGAGACGTTGCACTACCCATTCGTTTTGATATAGCAACCGAAAATGTTTTTGATCACTTAAAACAATAAAATCTCCATTTAAAAAAGCATGGGAAAAATTGGAAAATCACGAAATGCGTAATTTGGACCACATTTAGGTAAATTTCATCAAGTTTGGGTAAATTGAAACATTTTTAGGGTAAATTTGTAACAAAATTTGGGTAAAATAAGGGAAAAATCTTATTTTGGTTGTAAGTGGTGAAAAACATTTTCGGTTGTCATGGCAAATCTAATGGGTAGTGCAACGTCTCCTTTTGGGAAATTTCATATCTCATATAGGTCCACATTACGGCCGACTTTGAACTAAATCGGCAATAAACACCTCGGGTACTCTCCTTGTAAGATGTGTATCTCAAAATATACTAAAATTGCACTCTAGGAAATAAATACTATAAACAGGGTTGATCTTTAAAATAGCGATTTTTTAAATAGGAAGTTTGAGCACCACTGCCGTATAATCGGTCGTTTAGTAATTATTGAAATTAAAAAAATTGCTATTTTCGTTTATTTGAATGTTTTTCTATACAAGAATTATTTTCGATGAATTTATATTAGGTTTTTTCAGTATGGTGATTGCTTTCTTCTGCCTTTGTTTTTCTTGCCTCGTCTTCCACCTTTTTCTTTGCCATGCTGGCGCTAAAACCAAGAGTTTTTGTAATAATTGTTAACACTTAGTTATTCAATTTCGTAAAATAGTGATATAAGGCCTGGAACAAAGATGATTACCAGAATATCCGTTGGCGATACGATTTCTTGAACGGTAGACTCGAATTTTTGAGAAAAAAGATATTGACCTCTAGGTTCTTGTGACCAGTTTACTTTTCGAATGGCATTTTTGAGTTTATTGTCAAATTCGCTTAGCAAATTTGTTCGCCTTAAATCTTCCAGCTTTAACATGTAGTCAAAGTTCTGGGCTTTGACTTTTCCCAGTGTTTCTCTAACAATGTTAGGCTAGCGAAGCACATTAAACATTAGATTTAAGTTTCAATATGGCCCTTTCTTAGAGTCCCTGTTAGTAAATAGTAAAACATTTTTCTTTGTTTCGTTTCATAAGAAATATCTATGGTTGTAATTTGGTACTAGTTGTATTAAATATGAAATATGCATCAAAGATATTTGATATATTTAATTTTTAAATTAGTGTGAATTCTCAGTACTTGTTGTACGATAGAAAAGGTTTATCAAAGAATAATATTGTAGCATGTGAGGGAGCTAAGACAAAACCCTAAATTGGGAACTAAATTACTTGGTTGGCATATTTCATTGCATGATTAATTAGGTTGAGTGATTGGCTAAACACTTTCTCCATTTCGAACATTACTTTTTCTTGTTTAATAATTCCTGGAGAGAGTTTTCCACTTTGCTTTATGCACGAATTAATTACAGGCACGTTGTTTATTTCGGCTGCCTATGACAATATAAACGTTAATTATATATAGTGGACTTATCTACTTATTCGCTAATTTTACTTAGCGTTAATTAGCATTAATCATAATAGTATCTTTCGTATGATTATCATTAGAAATATTACAAATAGTAAAAAAATCGTTTTCCAAATAAAATAAGATAGCTTTACCTTCGTGGGAATTAAATTACCTAGGTTCAAATTTTCAGCTTGTGATTCGCTTTGCCATTCATCATGCAGAAATTCATTAGTAGCGACGTTAGAATTATTTCCAGTATCTTTATTCGACAGCGAACGATTCCACATATTATAATTAGATTCCGTAGATACTGGAGAAATTACGGAATTTAGCGGGACTATTCTTATTCTACTCCTTTAATAATATTTCCGATTTAAATATTTAATGCCTTCAAAGCTCTAGCATGGCTTACAGCTGGACAGATACTGAAATTTTACAGCGTAGATAATTATATCCGATATCAGGTCATATGCATTTCGAGGAGCGACATCATTTAGTTTTAAAATGATACTATTGAGTTAAAATTTGAGCTATAAGATTCAGAAAAATTATGAGGTTTCGAGAGTAAAGACATTAGAAACAATAAATCGGTTTTGAGCAACTAGACCGAGCGTGGTTTTAGCAGAGATCTTGCAGTAATCGAAAGCTCAGTTTTCCCTTAAATCAAACTTCTATTGTGTCGCCGATCTTGCAGCGGGGGATTAAACGACATCAAGTTTAATATAAACAGGATAGAGAATACGGGAAAAGTGATTTATCGACGAGTGCTATTTGGTGGCAGGTGTAGGTACTTATGAGAATCTCGAATGAACTATGGAATGAAGAAGAATAGCGTACTTGCGCATTTCTATTACTGATGTAGAGAGCTGCAATTGACACGAAAAAAATTTCATTCCAGTAGAGAATAATTCCATTACCATCTCATACCCGTCCAAATTTTCGTCTTCCATCCATTCCCATTTCATGACTATCTGTTTTCATCCATTCCCATTCCATGACTATCTGTTTTCATCCATTCCCATTCCATGACTATCTGTTTTCATCCATTCCCATTCCATGACTACCCGTTTTCATCCATTCCCATTCCATGGCTACCCGTTTCTATCCATTCCCATTCCATTTGACCGAAATTTACTCATTACCGTCCTTTCCCTATATTTAAGAAATTTCCATTCCCGAATCAAAGAATTTCGAACATTATTCTTAGGCTAATTAATATAATATTATTCCACATGGGTGACCAAACAAGACTAGTCCCACTTAGTACATGATCTCAGAGTACCAGGGTTAGATTAAGGGGGGGATAGGGGGAAACTGTCCCACTGCGCCATACAAATACAGACGCCGAAATAATCTTGTTATTTCAATACCAAATCACGAAATTTAAAACGGGATGTTACGTTATGCAACCCACCTTTGTGTTCTGAACTCATTTAGAAGCGCTCAATGAGATATTCTGCTTAATACGGCCCTGCAGAGTCCCCAGGTACCATCAGCAGCGATTGAGGTTTTGTAAAATAAAAATACGACCGAAAATAAAAATAGCCCCTTACTACAGCTGTCATCCCCTAGTCCAGCCGAAAACCAGAGGGGAGACGCTAACTCCTAACAGAATATACCGATTTAAATCGATTTTTTTTACTTCTTACTTTTTATACGAGCATTCCAGAAGCCACCGGGGCTCCCCTTTAATTAATTTTGGGTGCGCCACTGAACAGGTGTAAATGTAGATTTTAAAAACAATTTATCGGTCAAAACGCTGTGCGATGTTAAGAAGCGAGGTGCATCGCTACATTTTATGTAATTATCTAGAATCTTGCATTACATTGTATTCGGTGGTTACGCGGGAACATAACATTTCCTTAAGACTAGATTGTAGGCACACTTTGAACTACTGATGAATTCGTTATTGGAATGACCACGGCCCACCATGGGTACACGCTGACGGCCTTCTACTGTTACATTTTCTTTCTTTTTTTTCAAATTTCTTGTTAGATATAATTTAGCGCCCCTTCAATAATTACCCTATCAGGGTAGTTTAGTTTCAGTTATCAAAACTTGGTTCATAAAACCTATTTTTAGAGCGCTTGACGGCGGTGCGCCTACAATTTGGTTTCGGTAGCGGATTTAGGGTAATTTAACCAGAGGCGGCAGCTTTTGTCGGCGTAAGCATCAAAAAAAAGAGTTTTAGAATTAAAAAAAATAAAAAATAAATAACAAAATGACTAGTAAGTAACGTGCAGAGATTTTTCTAGGAACCTTGAGTAACGTGTGCATCCTTTAGTCTTTATCCATACCTTACAAATAAAGTTTGAGACAAATTTTTAAAAACTATGAACTCATTGGGAAAACGGAACAGCTCGTAAGAAATAATATTACTGGTCGTTGGCGAGAAAATATCGGCACGCTGTAAAAAACATATTTCGTCAGCCGAAAATTATCAAATGAAACTATAGTGAGCACTTGCAATATTTATAAAAACGACTGAAAGTCAGTGACTGGAATCGAATGTAAGGTCCTTCTCAGTAGTGATACAGAGTGAAGAAAATTTAATTATGGTACATTGAATGCCACAAATACATATCCATCGATATTTCTATGTGGACAAATAATTTAACATCTGATATAAGAGAATACTACATCAAATTAAAACCAGCGAAAATTTACGGCTCACTGTCGTCATTCAAAACAGTTTCGAAGAGGGTGATCAAATTAAAATATGACAATTATCTGACCAGAGTGAATTCAAACGGTGAAACATTGGAGAAGAATTGGTAATTTTACACTGAATCTAATAAATGTGTCTATTGTTACTTATATTATATAAGTTCTTTTCTTCCAAGCCTCTCTCATTGACCAAAGGTTTAAGTGAATGTAAAAACCTTCAAAAATGTTTGTCGAAACACTAAAACTCAAACGAACATATATCCGCTATGTGTGCCTTAGTTTTTCAATCTTCAGTGTTTATAAGCAGTACTTTTTTTTTTTTTTTTTGAGAAACACAAACATCGGTGTCGACCCGAGGCCTTAGACACCAGCACACACACAATAACTGATTAATCAGGGTGAGATATGTGTGACGGCCACGCCAACGGGGGGATACGTGGGGACAGGGGTGGGGACACCCGTGGCGGAAGTATCCCGACCACCCGTTGGGGGATTGGTAGTCGTCCTCACACGGCCTTCCACAAACTCTGCCTCCCGGACGCCTGGGATTACAGGAGTGAGCCACTACTCCCGGCTTATAAGCAGTACTAGAGAGACGTTTTGAAAAGAGTAACGGTGACTATAAAGTTTCTAGCGTGGTTGTCAAGAATATTTTAAATCCGAAGACTCGGTTTCCAGCCACTAAAGGGGCAATTTATTGGGTGCTTAGACTAACTATTTATCACCCTCAGATTGCAAAGAATTTATATTTATAATGATGAGTTTTAGTAAAAATCGTCAAAGAAATCAAAGAAGCTGAATATTTTTTGGTTATTCTTGATTCAACTCCCGACATCACTCACTTGGATCAGCTAACAATCATTATTCGTTATACCTATACAACTGGTGTCCAAGAAAGGATTTTGACTTATCTTCGTATAACTTCGGAGTTACAATACATATCCGAGCTTGGAATTGACATTAAAAACTGCTGGGGGCAGCGTTGTGACATTGCTTGAAGCATGTCCGGAAAATACAAAGGCTGCCAATGTAAAATAAAAGAGCACAATCATCAAGCTGAGTATATACCATGTTCAAGTCATTCCTTAAATTTGGTATGCAATTCCACCCTGGAAATTAGTAAAAGAGCCAACAGTTCCTTTGACATGGTTCAAAAGCTGTATGTTTTCTTCACTTCCTCCATTCGTAGGCGAATGTCTAGAATTCGAGCTTTGGAGAGTCAATAGTCACTGTTACCTCCCTGTTAAGCGAATTTGCGACACAAGATGGTCGGAACGTGCTGATGCCGTAAAATGGTGCTTCGTATGATAACTGAAGATGGTTCGGAAATAGCAGCAAAAAATTTAGATTAATCCTACTTAAAAAGCTATCTAATTCTAAACCTTTAATTAAAACATAAACCACTGTTTAGTGTAAATCACAGCATTCATCGGCTAACTGGCTTACCTGTCAGAGACGTTCTTTTTAAGTTTTTACTCCACTCAGAGCACTCTCCTGAACACCCATGGTAGTTGTTTGGAGATTTAGGAGATTTATTGATGTACAACGACTTAAAAAACGTAAATACCATAGTATCTGCATCCTGAATTTTGCACAACGCGTGAGAGTATATATTATCAAGAAGAGTATGATAATTTGCAGGATACTAGTTCCAATCTAAAATAATAAAGTGGTTGATCACGAAACCAAATCAGAATGGTAAGACCCGAAAAAACCTAGTGGTGATAGTAAAAATAATATACATACATTTTTAGAATATTTCAATAAAATGGCAAATAAAAAAAAGTGCACTATATTTTCTTTTTCTAAATGTTTTACATTTACAACCCAATGGAAAAATATTGAATTAGAACAGTAAATAAATAAAGTAATTCAAAACCAGGCACTGAAACTAAATAACTGTATTGTTTAAACTCATCAATTTTGATTAAATGAAAACAAATGATTGGAATAAGGTGGGTGCGTAGGCGTGAATATAATTTATGTATTCACAAAGAACCAACCAACAAAACAACTGGCAAAAAATAAAATAATCTTATCTTCTAGCGAACGGCGACTCTCTGCAAAAAGTACTCCATAGAACACGGCTCTCTGGTACCTCGCGTGCATTGGGAGAGTTTCGTCGAACAACAAGAAACGATTCTCCAGACCGGAGTATCTTGGGTTTCTTCATTTCAAATTCAATTCAATTTTTAATTTCAATTTATTTCAAGGTAGCGGCCCAGAGATGTAATATAGAGGAAGAGGCTAAATAAGAGGCCCAAGGGGATCAGTGTAGGTGAAAAGATAGCACACCCTCGGATACCAGAGCGCATTTCAAGACTTTGTGAGTCGCACCGTGACGAGAAAGATGACCCGCGCTCTTTTTTCAATTGAGGATGTGCGAGCCATAAGTCAATCTGGCTTCCTCAGTGGCAGGTGTGGCAAATGGATAAGATGTAGGTGATGGGAGAGACAGTGTTTGGTAACTAGACGGTTATGGTAACGACTTCAATCTTGGGGCTGGTGCAAGCTGTAACGTTGGAGTTAAAACTCTTGCTATTAGGGATGCAACGGTTCCACCTTTTTGGATCCGGTTACGGTTCCTAAATTTTTGCTTTATCAATTCCGGTTTCGGTTCTGGTTCTCAAAATTTTGAACTGTTTGGTTGCGGTTCCTATACGGTTCCAGTGTGTTTAGTATTAATTAAAGTTAAATACACAAGCAATTCAGATGAAGTTAAAGAGAAATAAAATCCACCACATTTATTTATTTAGAATATAAAATTTGTTTTTGATAAATTATATTTTAAAAATAGTAGCTTTCTCAGTGACGTAGCTATGCGTTCGGGGTCCTCCCGCGAAACTGTTTTTGGGGTCCCTTATAATCATTAAGGCCGAGTCGTGATTATCGCCATCTAGAGTTAGGGCTAACATGTATCTCCTTCTACAATTAGATTTAACACGTACTTGCATGTTAAATATATAAAACGCTTAAAAATGGCTTTAAGCCCAAAGTGAAATGATTAAGATAAATCAGGGCAATCAGCGTCTGGAGCATTAAAAACCAAGGTTCTGGTAGAACTTGCAAGTCTGGAGTTCAGACTCCCAAGTCCGACCAGAATCACGATCTAGATGACTTAATGTAAAATAATTAAAAAAATTATTGCTACTATTCTCTCTTAGTGAACTCATGTAAGCGCGTTATTTGTTTATTCAATAAAGTAGGGTAAAAATGAAATCTTCTGTCTGAAAATTCCCACGGTTTCATCGTTTCAAGATGGAGGGGGGGGGGGGGATATGATGTACTTTCAAGTTTTGGTGAGACATTGCCTTCCCTTCCGCTCCTCATTTCAGGGGCGTAGGAACGTTTTAGAAGTTGGAGGGGGCACAGAGAAACGAAACGGGGGTATAGGAGCTTAGCCCCCGATGTAGAGTGAGTAATCGGTCGCGAATGTCATTAAGGCATTAACAGTAACAACAGTTACCATACGAAGTGTATTTTAGTCTTTAGAGTCGTTTATGAATTTAAGATACACAAATCCACAATAATAAAATGAGAATGGTTTTGAATTTTTAAAGGAGTGTAGCTTCACCGAACGAATGTGTTACTGTTTGACTACTATGTAAATTGGCGGGAAAAGACGCAGTTGAGCTTCTATAAGCTTTATATGCTTTTAAATTGAGAATTTGAGCTCTTGAAGATTTCAACTGACCAAAAAGTTGAAGGGGCAATAACATTAGTTGCCCCTCCCAGCAAAATTCTAGGGAGGGGCATTGTCCCCTTGGTTCCTACGCCCCTGCCTCATTTCTTGGAAAAATGTAAAGACGGGATATCTATGACTCGTTTTGATTTCAGTTGAGTATATCGTTCTAAATGGAGTCCACATTATTTCGTTCAATAAGCTTTGTCATTTGTGAAATGTAAGCAAATGCTTAAGTTGAAATTTTAGATTTTCTAGACCAAAACTACCCAGGCCAGCGATTATATTATATTATTATGCAAACGAATTAGCCTTACCTTCAAAACTTTAAATTCAGAAACATAACTTAGTTATTAATTTACAAGATTTAACGATCTGCTATAAAACACGTGTCTCGATACTTTTCAAACTTCAGTATGTTACTTTCATTATGAACGTTGTTTGGATATTTATGCGATGGTTATTGTGGTTGTATTTATAAAGTTTTTGGGCGCGCCTGTTGAAACATTAAGAAATAATGAAGCAAGTAAAACATAAACTTGAGCTGACAAGAGAAAAAAACTAGACGAGGCCTCGCGCGGTTGGACTGTACACAGTCCCATAGGCAATTTGGGGGCCCCTCGATGGAAGGAGTCTGCCGGGGCGTTATTTACGCCACTGGCGAAGGGAATAAAAAATTATGCTTGCCCATTGCCCCACTAAGTAATTGCTCGGAAGGCACACTAGTAGCAGTGGATGACAAATATTTTTGTGGCCTTTGCTACATTTGTGAAGTTGTGTCGAGTTTACCGATTGAAGAAAATAAAACTAAAACTATCTCGGATTTCCAGATTATGCCAGTTTTTAAAGCAAAGATTTGGAGGACGAGCCTATTTTCAATTGAGAATACGTAAGGGTGTGTCAGTTGACAGTTACGTAGAAACCCACATAGAGTTATCTGAGATAGGATAAAGATGAGCTTATATGAAAAACTAATGGTAAATTAGGAAGTTTAACTACTAAATTTTAACATGCTCTAAATATTGGTAAATAAAGTTATAGAACCGTTTAAAAACCGTTTAAAACAATGAAAAACTCGGTTCCGGTTCCACTTTCGGTTATAATTTTTTTTATAAATATCGGATACGGTTATCAAAGTTTTATATTATCGGTTCCGGTTTCAGTTCCGGTTCCTAGAATTTACTCGGTTCTTCTCGGTTTCGGTTCTGGTTCCGGTTATCCGTTGCATCCCTAAGTTGCTATTGAGGTCGGAGTGGTTGTATTATTTTCGTGGCTAGGCTGGGGTTTTATGGTTCATACTTGAAACAGGTGCGAATTGCCTTTGAATCAGCGGTGAAGGTATATTTAGTAAGCTGGTTAGAATATCTTTATTAAGCTGTTTAGAATATCTTTATTTAGCTGGTTAGAATATCTTTATTAAGCTGGTTAGAATATCTTTATTAAACTGTTTAGAATATCTTTATTAAGCTGGTTAGAATATCTTTATTAAGCTGTTTAGAATATCTTTATTAAGCTGTTTAGAATATCTTTATTAAGCTGTTTAGAATATCTTTATTA
Source organism: Leiobunum rupestre (assembly GCF_980474605.1). Lineage (NCBI taxonomy): Eukaryota > Metazoa > Arthropoda > Arachnida > Opiliones > Sclerosomatidae > Leiobunum > Leiobunum rupestre. The sequence goes on along the minus strand of NC_143394.1, from coordinate 26,012,048 downwards.
AGCTGGTTAGAATATCTTTATTAAACTGTTTAGAATATCTTTATTAAGCTGGTTAGAATATCTTTATTAAGCTGGTTCGAACATCTTTATGAAGCTGGTTAGTATATTTATCCTATTCAGCTATTCGTTTTTTGCCTCTCCATCATTTTCGCGCTTTTTCGAAAAAGGATGAGAAGTCGTCATCATTAACTTTTTTCGATTACAGTTTCCGAACCTATTTAGATATTTCATAATCAAACCCAAGACCTCATTTCATAAAAACGTGTTGCTATTGGAAGCCTGCAATTCCGGTAGCTTAAAATGATTCGAGGTTTTATCCTGATGCGCGAAGTTCACAATTGTGTAATACATGAAAATTACACTTTCCTCAATTTTAAGTGAGACTTGGTAAGTAAATACTCAGCAGTAGGTTTATCCGAGATAATAGATAACGGTTAGTGTCGTAGCTATCACACCCAACTGTCATAACCGAATAGCAAGAACCCATAGACGTACTAAGAATAGAGGAATGGGAATTTGACTGGATCGCCTCATAATCTTTATTTTTTAGGAGGCGGAGCTATAGTCTTCTACCACTATTGTTACTTTTATTGCCATTAAAACTGATTACGAATTTCATTCTGTAGGAAAGCTCATGTTTTTTTTCTTGAATTAGCGTTATTTTATTTATGCCGTTAATTTTGAATATTCCGGCAAAGTAGGTGGCCCGAAAAAAGTTACTAAAGAAGGGAAAAAAATAAGAAAAAGGCGGGGCTTCTTTTGAAAACATAGATTAGGAGGCTCCACTTGAGCCTAAAGTTAGGATTGCGTGTTCTTAGTACGTCTATGGTTCTTGCTAATAGATTTCAATTTCAGGAATACAAAATATGTATATGAGCTTGACGCATGCCGTAAAATTGGATAGCTGACAGTATGCATTTACAAATTTAATTTAATTTCTTTTGTTACACGCTCGTTATCATTAGATTACTCGAGTATTGTTCTAGCATATTTATACAAAGTACCATAAAACTACAAACTAGTATAAAATGATATCTATTAGAATAGCCAAGTCCCACAAGATAATACTGAGCGTAGTAAAATGTTCATCATAACAAATGTGTCTCTAGCTTTAACGATATTTTTATATGTCGTTGAATCAAGTCGCAGCTCCGAGAACCTTAACTACGAAACCCAGAGGGCCAGATTATTAAAGACACTAAATGACGAATGTGACTGTAAGTTTAATTTATGTATATTATTTCATGAAGTAGACCGGAACGGTTTGGTGAAGACACGAATCGTTCTGTCTTGCGTTAGTTATTTGGTATAGAGTTACTAAGCATGCCAGAAGGTCATGAAAAACAGCAAACGGAAAAAAGTATATAAAAATTCGATTTTGTTCTTAGCTTTTAGTTTCAACCACTCCTGTACTTCATTACTTCATATTATTTCATAAATACTAAGTAATTTTTCCTACTTGCCTAATCTAATTAAACGGATCAAATTAATAAAGACCTTTAAAGGGCTTATTAGACACACTTTGCTGAACTATATATCATTAGCTCTTAGAAAAGGGTTCTGCTAATTTTATAAATAGTCTAAGATTAGTCCGAGTCCCTATCTCTACGGAACTAATTTTATTAACTTTGGGCTGAAATAGCATTGCTGCCAGTTTTGGAAAAACCACATCTATTTAGTATATAGCTTTTAAGGAGTATCGGCAACGTTTTTCTATATAAAGTTACGCTCACGCTTTGCCAATTTATATACTAAACACAAAAAATTCAATTGAATGAATTTAATGACTTTTATTATTAAGACTTACATTTCTTGAAAATAGGGGAGAAACAATATCCTAATTTTCGAGAAGCAAGGTATATGACAATAATGTCACAGAACAAAACTTTGGCTAATGTAAGTAATATTCTACTTTGTTTGCACCGTAACTTGGCATTCACATTTCAACATAAAATGTTTTAAATGTATGTCCTATAAAAGAGATCAGTATTCGAAAAATGTTTCATTATTCTCCTTGCGCAACTGACTGCACCAAATTTTTAGATCTTTTATGTACAACATTATGTTTAAATAAAAAGTTAACCGATTCAAAATTAATTTAGTGCGTCATAGTACTTTGTTCTACTAAAAAAGCCGTAAAATAAGATTGCATGTATCTCTAACTTTGATAGTGCTCCGCAAATCGGAGCCGGAGCCGTGAATGGCTCCGAGGATGTGTCGGAGCCGGAGCCGGGGCCAAAACTCGGCTCCCCTAAAAAGCCGGAACCAGGGGCCGGCTCCGATTGCACTAATTTTTTTTTAAGCGCATGTATATATTAAGATAACACTAATGTTTCTGTGAAAGAATAAACTATTGTGTTTCAAAGGCTAATCAAAGCGTTAAATAAACTTCACAACATCATCATTCATCAGTACTAATAAAAATATTTTATTTTATTTTTTCACAAGATAGAAAACAAAGTTAACAGTGGAGTGTACCACTGCTACTGCTAGGACTCGTAAATTCATAACAAAAATGGGAGCGTCCATTAATTACGTGAGGCGATTTGGGTGATTTTTCGACCCCCCCTCCCCCTAATATCACGTGAGATTTTTCAAAATGCGTATTTTTAGTGTAAATACGTTAATCTGTGTTTGATTGCGTTGGATTTATTTAGAATAAAACCTAATTTGCTTAATTATTGATATTTAAGACTAGTATTTTAAACAGAACGTACATGTAGTCTAGAATCACAGTGAGAAAATCGAACACTACTGAAATTCGTAAAAGAATATTGATTCTAATTCAGTCCACGGGGACTCATGTATGGTCTCAAGAGTGACTACTGGAAACAACATGTCCATGTGATTTTCAGTAAAATCATCTGCTCCTTCAACCTCACTCTGATGTAGGCACTTTAAACCGTTGTCGCTTGCACACAGAAGTTTAGTAACTCGGCGTGTGACAATCCGTGAAGGTCACACTTTGCGCGCTGGTGCAAGTGGTGCTCTGTGGACCGCACGCCGGTGCTCTGTAGCTCTTGTGATGGATGAAAAGTAGATACCGCATGTACTGCAGCATCTCTTTCTCAGATCACCACGTACACTTGGGCAATAGAGGTCATAGGGCATGCTGATGAAGGTGTGCAGGGGTTAAATTTCTTAATTTAACCAAGTTTTATCGCAATTATACACTGTTTCTTGCGGGAAAAAAATTACGTGATATTTGCCGAAACCCCCCCCCCCTCTCCTCCACGTGAGATTGGGTGAGATTCAGCTCGATCCCCTCCCTCCTCCTAAACGCCTCACGTAATTTATGGACGCTCCCAAAGCTTAGGCATAAAAAATTACCAGAAAAGTATTGGAGCTGGCTCCGGAGCCGGTTTAAAACACTTGGAGCCGGAGCCGCGGCTCCAGATCTGACTCCGACCTTCACCGGAACTGGACCAAGAGCCGACTGGAGCCGATAGGGTTTAAGTCGGAGCCGGAGCCGTAGTGGAGTCGGAGCTGGAGCCAGAGCACTAAACTTTGAATCGCAATCATTGGTATCGCAACTCTTTCTAGAAAAAGTTTCAAACTTATCACTGAATTCTCAGCAGCTACAATACCTTGCCAATGCCGAGAACTGAGATTTCTATTTCTCGAGCGCGAATTTTGACCCCCGCAAAATTGAGTGATATGGTGGACAGCTTGACCAACGGCTCTGACTGTTTTTGAATATAATATATATAATGAGCGTATTTCCACCCTTCTTGTCCTGTATTTAATTTTTTTGGCGTGAAAACTGATTGACATCTCTGACAAATTTTATTGATGCTAATTATATATATTATATTCAAAAACAGTCAGAGCCGTTGGTCAAGCTGTCCACCATGTCACTCAATTTGGCGGGGGTCCAAAACTCCAAATTCGCATGCGAGAAAATGGAGTCTCTGCTCTCGGCCTTTAACAACTCCCTCTATTGCACATAAATAGAGGGTCACGAAAAATAAGATAAACAATGGTGGAGTATGTTAATTATGAAAATAATTTAATAAAATTTATAAATTTAATTTATAACTTAGAAAATAAAGAAACATTTTCAGTAAATACTTATTTAAGATTAAGGCTATATTTACTCAGTATAAACAATATAGATGGAGCTCCTGTGAAATAAGAAAAACAGGGGACTTTAGGGAAAGCAATTCTTAATCTTGTTTAGATGATCGGTTATATATTGAGTATAGTGTGTTGTTGGCTAGCATGGCAAGAAGGGCTCGCAGCCACCCTCCTACGCTGTTTAACCCGGCCACTTGATTTAAAGGAAAACTGTCCCCAAAACCAAAATTTACGAGGTTTTTTTTCCAGAAAGATAGAAAATATATTAATAATTATGTTCCTGTAATTTTATAGTTATTGGAAAAGTATTTAAAAAGTTACGCTACTTTTTCCGCAACCTACATCAAACGGCTTCAAAAATTTCAGAAATCGCGGTTGAACCTACGTGCAGCGCCAAAAGAATGAAGCGGCAAAAATTTTAAAAAGGGTGGCGTGTAAGGCATATCAAAAACACGATTAACTACAATCTACCAATATAACTCGGTTAAAAAGCCAAGGAGAATGTCGTAGCAGACGATAGTTCCAACCGAAAAACGATAAAACCGGGGAAAAAATATTTCGTTCACGAGATGGCGCTGCAGGTAGGTTATTTTTTTCGCGGCGGATTTTACTACATATTTTAGATGTTTCTCTAATTAACGTTATTATTTCAGAAATCTAAATTTTCAGAGTTTTAAGACTAGCCTTTCTATTCCTCTACTAAACGCCTATGAACTTTGTAAAAATTATAAAACTGTAAATTTTTAATATTTTTTAGTTCGCTTTAATCACTCCGACGTTATGTACACGGAAAATAGGAAGAACCGTAGTTACTGTTTGCCCTCTTGATCTAAACGTAAATATGTAATTTATGAAAAATTAAATAGAATATTACTGGTATTAGATTACTCTACATATAAAAATATTCATTTTAAATTTCTCATTTACCTTCATAAAAAAAATTATTTTACAGAAAGAAGGTACGGAATGCATCGTTCGAACTTACATGAATTTTACGATGGAAAATTTTACCGCTATCTCCGATCAATATGATTTCTATAATAAAGTATGTGTTTTTTAATATTCACCGGTGATCGAAATTTTCATTCAATAAATCACTTACGGCGCCATCTACGGTCCTTTTCTGTAAGCAGTTACTCTTTCAGATGTATTGGTACAGGAACAAATGAAATTACGTACTAAGCATTTCCCTTTACGGGTAGTATATTTCGCGTCAATAATACTAGTATTACTGAAGGTAGTACGAATTTTCATGTAAAGTACCTCGATTCACGATAAGTGTCCAAAATTTAACCATATCCCCTGAGGTGATTTAACGGTCTTGGTTATTTGTTTAATGGTTTAAGCATTTGGTTTTTGCTGAACTGATGAAAAATATACAATTACTTCAAAATTTAAACCGTTAGGTACAGTTCCCTTTCCATTGATTGATAAATTAGTAGAAAAAGAGTCCACTATGTTTTTTTGATTTTAGTTAACTTGATCAGTTCTTGCTTTCATTAAAAACATCAACATTTATTTTCAGCAAACACTTGAAAATCTTGACAAAGGACTTCATTCTTTTTAGAAGATATTGTTAATGCAGCCATTTAAAAATATGTATGAAATATTTCACATTCCATAATAAACTGATTTTGGTCTTCAATTTTTATATCTGGTTTAGAGAAAATTTCAATTGAGATAACGTAACTAATGAGTTATTTCGGAACAGATTCCGCAAGAATCACCCCTATAAGCTTTTAGAATTTCTGTCGTACGAATGTTATTAAATTGTAATCAATAACGGTTTCAAATTATTGAGTTTCAGAATATATTGGTGGCCATAATGTTAAACTATGAAGCTTTTCCATCTCTACAATGACGTATTTCTATTATTTCTAAACTTAATTAATTCTAAACGCAATTAATTTTGCGTGTGAAAATACCACAACATTTTAGGGACGACTAAATGGGTAAATTTTGCCTTCCTGACATTAAAACGTGGAGCTCATTCATTGAAATATCTCCAATTTGATTCAGTTCAGTTTTTATTAACTTATTTTATAAATTGTGTGGCATGAAATTTAACAAGATTATAATATAAAACCAAATAAAATACAAATAGAAAATCTGAATTAGAATTTACTCATTAATTAATTTTAAGCGTACCGTACAACATACTCATATGTTATATTATACAAAGCCTTTGTATAATGTAGAGTAGTGTTTTTCAGTTGTAAAACATTTATAAGGAATTAGATAATCAAAATACCTTGATATATTTTGAACGGGGTTTCTTTCAAATAGTGAGAAATTTTTCTTTGTAATATTATAATATATACATTTTAGGCTACAGAAATTTAAATAAACAGCTCTTCTGGAAAAGGTTAGACGTTGGATGAAGCCAATTAAGATTAAACATTTTTCCATCTTTTCGTTTTTGCAATAAAAGTATTTGATTTAGACTGTGTTACCCCACTCCACAATACCATACATTAATTATAACCAAATATTTCTAAGATAAATTACTCTTCCGTAGTTTACTGAATAGCAGGTGCTAGCGAAATTTTTATTTCTATATTCATTTCACATGAGTTAATCATCAGAAAGTAATTTCTGAAAAGTATCTAGTTTAACAGATTATAAACTGGACAAAAAACGGTTCCGGAAACCTGAGCTTATTGTCGCAACGCGTCGTATATAAATAATACGATCTGTCAATGAGACAAGTAAGGAGATTATAACTATGGTAACAATTTATTATATTACTGAAATGCTTTATGGCGAAAAACAATTGAAAGTCGACTTTCTTAATAAAGGTATTGGTGTGTACTCACAAAGGAGAGTACCCGAGGTGTTTATTGCCGATTTTGTTCAAAGTCGGACGTAATGTAGACCTATATGAGATATGAAATTTCCCAAAAGGAGACGTTGCACTACCCATTCGTTTTGCTATAGCAACCGAAAATGTTTTTGATCACTTAAAACAATAAAATCTCCATTTAAAAAAGCATGGGATTTTCTCGGTTTCACAGCTACGAAAATTTTTAAAAATTTTGAAAATCACGAAATGTGTAATTTGGACCACATTTAGGTAAATTTCATCAAGTTTGGGTAAATTGAAACATTTTTAGGGTAAATTTGTAACACATTTTGGGTAAAATAAGGGAAAAATCTTATTTTGGTTGTAAGTGGTCAAAAACATTTTCGGTTGCCATGGCAAATCTAATGGGTAGTGCAACGTCTCCTTTTGGGAAATTTCATATCTCATATAGGTCCACATTACGGCTGACTTTGAACTAAATCGGCAATAAACACCTCGGGTACTCTCCTTGTCAGTACATAAGCAGTAAAATGTATTAATGTTTTATGCGCCATATTAAATTGAATATGCTAGAGAATATCGCGATTTATTGAGTGTTCGAACGGTTAGCAAACCGTCTGTTACCGTGAACACGTAGAGGCTGCCATTTACTATATTTCAAAAGGAAGATTTTAAAATAGGATCCTGAATAATAAATAATATCAAGACTTTTCTTATCGAAAATTTAGATAATGACGATTAGTTCGTATTATCAAAGAAGAGCTACTTACATAATAAGTACATAAACGTATTATTATTAGCACCTTATTTTTATTCAAATAAAGCTGTGTTTTTACACAACGGGGGCGCATCTCTGATTGAGGGTTTTGGAGAGAAAGTCGAAACGGAGAGAGAATTAGACGTACGACGGTCAGAATACACACAGTCCTTCTAATGTGTTAAGTTTGTTTGAGCTATTTACAGCAACCTGCAACGCCGGTATCACAACCAAAATATATCCACGGTCACACATATATACAAATTTACACTTATTTCTTACTTCTAGTCATACTTTGAAAGCATCGAAGATTCCTTCGATCAGTGTCACTCTTATTTTTTACTTCTGATAACACTTATTTGTTACTACTAGTCAGCCATTGAGTGTCACACTTATTTCTTCTGGTTATACGACAAAGACTAGTTCGATCAGTTTCATCCTTATTTGTTACTTCTGATCACACTTATTTGTTTTACTGATCACACTCATTTGTTACTTATGATCATACTTATTTGTTACTTCTGATCACTTTTATTTGTTACTTCTGATCATTCTTATTTGTTACTTCTGATCATACTTATTTGTTACTTCTGATCACACTTATTTGATACTTCTGATCATACTTATTTGTTACTTCTGATCACACTTATTTGTTACTTCTGATCACACTTATTTGTTACGTTGAGTGTCACACTTATTACTTCTGGTCATACGCTAAAGACTAGGTAGATCAGTGTCATACTTAATTGTTACTTCTGGTCTGAACGGCCTTGAAAAACGCCAGAGGGAAACGGGCGCGTAGACCTCTATAAACACGCGAATTTACAATGTTGGAAATTGTGGGGTCCGTATACGCTGCCCAAAAAACCTTTCTTAGAATTAAATTTACGGAACGTTTTTACAATTCTAGTTTATATGTAAACCACAGCTATTCAAAAATATAACTTTCATGAAAATCGGACTTAAATATGTAGATTTTTAGGCGGAAATATAAAACCACGAAAATTGGGGTCCCGTAAATTACCCTGAAAACTATACTTAAATTTAATATTTACTGATAAAACCGAAGTTGTAGGTCCACTGAATCCTAACCTATCCAATAATTTTTTTAACGTTATCAGACTTAATATTAATGAAAATATCTACCACATAAAGCGAAATCACCGAAAATAGTAAATTGGGCAAATGCCCAACTTCTTGGGCTCCGATTTGAAAACTTTATGAAAGGCTATCAATGGCAATGTATGTACATTCGAACGAGATATCATTGACTCTTCTAGTTATAACCGTTGAAGAGGTATGCGCGACACGGCGCCATCGGCATCGGCGGCATCGGCAGCAACGGCTACACTGTACGTGAGACTAATACACACAAATCCTTAGGATTGTGTGTAAAAATCGGCTATCTCGCCAGTGACGTCATTGGCGAGATTTTCTCAACGGAGCGACATTATGGGTAGCTATTTTTATCAATATCTAAGTCTGTCTTTTTTATCAGCTGGTAGCTTCGAAGCACGTGTGATAAGTGGGAAACATGTTTTTGTATAAAAAAATGTATTTATACAAGTTTTAAAACGATTTCGCATTTATATTTCCAAATAACGAATAAGCAGGTTATATATTTATTTTATAAATATTATTTAATTAGCTTAAGAGGAGATATTTTAAAAATTATATGTGCAAATGATATTTAATGAATAATAAAATACGGTTAAATTTATCAAATCAAAGTATTTAAAATATCTAGATTTTAATAAATGTGCAAATTTCACTTACAAAGGAGACGACCCGAGGTGATAATCACCGATTTTGTTCAAACTCGGGTATAGTGTACACCTCCATGTACCTTAAAAAACCTGGAAGGGAAAAGTTGCGACGGGCTTTCGTTTGGCCATGGCAACCGAAAACGTTTTTGACATCATGATTTGGGTTTTTTCCCATTGAAAATAACATGGGAATCTGAAGGATTTTAAGGGTCCCCTGTGAAACCTTTAAAGAAATGAAAAAAATTTAAAATTTCAAAAACGTTAAAAATACATTTAAATTGATTTTGAAAATTAAATTTAATCAAGTTTAAATGCAGTTTGGTCAATTGGGGGACCCTTAAAATCCTTCAGATTCCCATGTTATTTTCAATGGGAAAAATTCCAAATCATGATGTCAAAAACGTTTTCGGTTGCCATGGCAAAACGAAAGCCCATCGCAACTTTTCCCATGCAGGTTTTTCAAGTTACATGGAGGTGTGCATTATACCCGAGTTTGAACAAAATCGGTGATTATCACCTCGGGTCGTCTCCTATTAGTCTTTGTATTTTAGTTCTCAATAATATGTGTATTGAAAATGAAATGAATTTATTTTTTAAATTAAATACATCAGTTATTAAAGGTATTTTGAATATTATCGAGGTAGAACATGGAGGTAGATTAATGATCTATAACAATTATTTTAATATGCCATTTTTCTCTATTCATTAAGTACAAGCTAAATTTTATTTTATTCTGTAGGAACTTAAGTTTTTTTGCTTTTAATGTATTTTGTAATTATTTTGGCTTGTCTTCTGTATTGTGCGTCAGTAATGAACTTAGAATTTAAATATTTCATTCTTATTATCGTCCTCATTTTGACATAAGTGTGTAAAATCTCTCTTGGATATTCTATAAGTTTGGTAGAAACTATTTTTGGTTACCCCATTTTCTTTGCTTAAAGCAATGCCTTTGGAACATGTATCTTTATGATATTTTGCAAATTCCAATTCAATAATTTTCAAATCTTCTAAGAAGGATTGAGAAGGAAATATAATTCCGCCATAGCTAAGGTGTTCAACCCATGAAGGCATACCATACTCATGTTCATTTCTGTTTGATTTTAAATTTAAAGTGGGATTTTTTTCGTAAAACGTTTTCGCAAACCCATCCTGCGAGACACTGCATTCCACCTTCTTCGTAAGATGTTAAAATCAGCTCGTTTCCTTTACTTTGAATAGAGCTTGTAGATGGCAAACTTAAAGGCAATTGCGAGGGTGGTCGAATTGGAATCTGAGACTGAGAACCTGGTACTTTTCTAATAATTACTAGTGGTGGTCTTCGTATTACCTTGGAAATCTTTTTAGAAGGGGAACTTGAAGGACTTTTTAGAGTATAGTCAGAGTTTTCATTCATTTCATCGAATGGTAATTCCCAATTGTCTAATTTGGTATCTAATTGACCTAACTTTTCAATGTCAGCGATATCAACAGAAATGTCACCCTATTTTAAGATATTTGTTATAAAATACTCGTCATTTGGTGTTTTACTTAACAACCCCTGGATTTTTTCCAAGAATTATCACTTTAATTCTATAGATCGCGTTGAGGGGAGTTGGATGGTCATCCAAGCCACCAAGAGTTCTTAACTGGGAGAAAAAAAAATTCCAAGCAATCTTGGTTCACTCTATGAGTTAGGATATATTTAATCTTAAAGTTATCTCTTAAGTAAAAAAATAACCCTAACATGGATTCGGATGTCAAAATTACGCCTTTTTGAAATTGCTGCATAGATTTTTTCCCAACTACAGTCATAGACTTTATAAAACCCACACTTGGCAACAGATATATCAACTCGCATATAACTGTTCATGCAGTCAAACCATTGATTGGTTAATTCTAAAAAGTCTGAGGTTTCACTGGCAGAGTTAGTTCTCCTGACAGCAGTAGCAACACTGTGGGACAGCAATTCTGCTGCTAGTCTAAAATTTTGCCTTTTCACATTCTAAATGAAGTTTTGTTAGCTTGTGTAAAGATTTAAGCGCAGTCCCATCTTTTTTTTAAATATCTAAAATTGGTTCCTTGTTAATTAAACAATCATCTATTATAAAACCATGATGTAAAAACCAATTTCTGATTAGTTTTAAAAGATGAGGGGTATCAGCAAAAAAAAATATTTTTAATTTAGGATTTGTTGGATTTTGTACAAATGTTTTATTTATAGAAATTCCCAAAGATCTCCATAAACCCTGGTTACTTGCCCCCATGTCACTCACACAAGCTACAACTTGGAAACCAGACTGATAATAATAAATAATCAGCTAGGCTAATACCCAAGGCACCACCTTAGGCCTAAGTCGTCAAGCGACTTTTGAAGCCTTTAATTCAGGTGGCCGGGTTACACTGCGTAGGAGGGTGGTGGCAAGCCCTGCATGCCACGCGACCGAGCCAACAGCTCCCTACACTAACTATTACCGTTAACCTCAACAAGTTTATATGGAAGTGGAAACCGAAGAACTCGGGGGAAAACCCCTTAAACCAGTGGGGAGAGAACTTGCAAACTCAACGCAGAAGGAGTTGTTCCGAGTTTTCACCCAGTTCCACAAGCTGGGATCGAACCCGGCTCCTCTTGCTGCGAGGCGAAAGTGCTAACCACTCTGCTACCCCACTGATGTAGCTCATTAATAGCTGAAAACAGTATTTCCTTCGTCATGCTCTTATCAAATCCTAAATAAGTTGGCTGTTTCCAGCTACTAAACAACCCACGCGCTCTTAACATCATACTCTAATAACGGTCTGACTTTTACCTCATCAAATGAGATCGAAACTAGTTTTTCTATCTCTGACAAATTTTTGAAATTAGCTTTCATTAATTGTAATACACCAGTTAGAAGCCCTTGACTGAAATCTAATGTCTTTTTAGAGTAGATATATGTGGCAAAGGGTAATTTAGTTTATCTCTGAAGTAAGTGTAGGCTCTTTTACTTAAATACCGTAATGCGAAAGCATTAGCTAAGTCTCCCCATTCCAATTTCTTTTAAACCTGCAACCTTTTTATCTGTTTAGGTGTGAAACACTTAGACACAATACTTTGATATTCATTGTTAAGTTTAAAAAGGTTAGCGTTTTCCATTTTCAAGCATTTTACGTCTTTTAGAAGTTTTTTATTTAGTATTTCGGAAGCTGCTAATTTATACGAAAGCTTTGCATTTGTTTGCTTTTTTTTTAACAATTTTAGGCATATTTTACTGACTGTTAGCTTGTTTTTTTTTAATTTATCTTTCAGTTTAGAATTTTTTTCTATTTGCGATTTGCGCAATTTTATCCTAGTTTTTGATCTACAACTTTCCAATTTGGAGGTGCTAGAAATATTTCTTAAATCTTTTGGTAAGCTGAATTATGGCACGCCATTAAGGTCAAAATTAGTAAAAATTGAAAATTTCCTCATTTTCCCAAAAAAAGTTAAAAATATAGCCGTTTTTTTAAAAAAAAAAAAAGTTAAAATGTTGATATATTTTTAATTTTACACAAAAAAAATGTGTGTGAAAAAATATTTGTTTGTGAAAAAAATATTTATGTGTGTGAAAAATATATTTGTGTGTGTTAAAATATTTGTTTGTGAAAAAAATATTCATTTGTGTGAAAAATATATTTGTGTGTGTAAAAATATATTTGTGTGTGTTAAAATGTATTTGTGTGGGAAAGAATATTTCTGTGCCTAAAAAGTATTTCTGTATGTGAGAAAAGTATTTCTGTGTGAGAAAAGTATTTCTGTGTGAGAAAAGTATTTCTGTGTGTGAGAAAAGTATTTCTGTGTGTGAGAAAAGTATTTCTGTGTGTGAGAAAAGTATTTCTGTGTGTGAAAAACAATTTGTGTTTTAAAAATATTTGGAAAAATATTTTGCGGAAAAATTAAACATAGATGGCACCATCTGCATAACAGTAAAATAAATCATGGGCGACCTATACTCGGGTGGGAAAACTGATATAAAAGCTGTTGAGCCCATGTGATTTCCTATTGTTTGATATATAATTTATCATCATATGTTAAAGAGTGGGCACCGCCCACCCTTGCGATACGCGGGTGGGCAAACCAATACAAAAGCTGTTGAAGCCATGTGATTTCCTATCACTCGATATATAAAATACCATCCTAAGTTGAAGGATTAAAACTTGGGCGCCACCCACCCTCACGATACGCGGGTGGGCAAACCCATACAAAAGCTGTTGAGGCCATGTGATTTCCTATCGTTAGATAGACGGAAAGTATCAAATGTGAAATAGGTAAGCAAAACACGACGAACATAATTCTTTTAAATTATTGAAATTAGTGGAAATATGATTTAAAGAAATTCTTAAACTGGGATTTTAATGGGTTTATTTTAGGAAATATATATCAAACATTTGGGTAGTTTAGGCACCAAAAGTCATATAAATTCGCAAATTCATAAAAAAATACCCATGAATTTATTAACTTGTTTTTTTCGATCACTCTCCCTTTAAGGCGGTTGGTCGGAGGGGGCGGAAATTAACGGCACTGCGTGCGTGCAAAGAGTTCTATCGAATGAGACCAACTGTTTTTTTTTCGGTCACTCTCCCTTTAAGGGGGTTGGTCGGAGGTTGCGGAAATTAACGGCACTGCGTGCGTGCAAAGAGTTCTATCGAATGATACCAACTTTTTTTCGGTCACTCTCCCTTTAATAAGAAAGTGCCACACTTATTTATTACTTCTGACCACACACGGTTTTGATAAGAAAGTGCCACACTTATTTATTACTTCTGACCATACACGGTTTCGATAAGAAAATGCCACACTTATTTATTACTTCTGACCATACACGGTTTCGATAAGAAAATGCCAAACTTATTTATTACTTCTGACCATACACGGTTTCGATAAGAAAATGCCAAACTTATTTATTACTTCTGACCATACACGGTTTCGGTAAGATAGTGCCACACTTATTTTTTACTTCTGACCTTTGCGACCGCTACGAGGTGATTCGTTCCGCCCCCCATGGAAGAAATACGCCCCCCTAAAGGGCGGGCACGAAATAAAAAGTGTCCAATGCTAAAAGTTCAAGCATGAAATTCGAAGAGGTTGGTAAAGGCTACGGTTTTGGAGATTACGCGGCCAGCAGCTATCTGGGTTCGAATCCCGACGTCGTCAATATATTATAAATCATTATATATATTACTTTTCGTAGCTCCATCTACCATGTCGTCGCTTTCCACGACAAACACACTACAACAATAGCAATAGTCCCACCTCGATATATATATATATGTATATCGATGTGGAGCTAAAAATGAGATTCGACAACCGATAATAGCAGAAAAATCAATCAGTGATATATAAAGTTAAAAAATATTTTTTGTGTGAAAAATCTAATTCAGATCTTCAATTTCAACACAGGCCTTTAAATGCAGCAGAAATTAAGAAAATACCAAACACATTTGATTTTTACATATTTGTAACAAGGAAGTAATAAGGAATAACGTAGCACCAAAATTTTAAAGCTACGCCCCCTAGCGACGAAGTTAACTTCCCCTGGAATAGCGCTACGGTAGCTTTTTTGAAGCTCGGTTTACAGATATTTTCCCCATTGTCAACCCGCTCGGTGGTGAACGTTTCGTTGCGGACCTCTCCCGGTTGTTTTATCTCTATTTCCTCCATACTCTTTGGTGGCGGCGTGTGTTGAGTTTGAAGATCTGAAGATTTTTTCACACAAAAAATATTTTTTAACTTTGATTTTTTAACTGATTGATTTTTCTGCTATTATCGTTTGTCGAATCCCATTTTTGATTATGCTTATTACTAAGTCCCTTTATAGCATAGGTCGTCCATGATTTATTTTACTGTTATGCAGAGGGTGCCATCTATGTTTATTATTTCCGCAAAAAATTTTTGAAAATATTTTTATAAGACAAATACTTTTTTTCACACACACAAATACTTTTCTCACGCACAGAAATACGTTTTCATGCACAGAAATACTGTTCCACGCACAAAAATACTCTTTCACGAACAGAAACACTCTTTCACACACGGCAAAATATTTTTTCGATATTTTTTAATTTGGACCTAAATGGCGTGCCATACTGAATCCAGTTTTAAGTAAATTTTCAAAACGCATTACAGTCTGAGGCGAATTTTCAAGGTCTGCCATTGCTTCTGATCGCTTCTGATATTTCTGACAAGTCATAGCCGGCTGTATTAATACAGCCGGCTATAGACAAGTTCATCACAGCTCTGGGCGTTTCTGTGCAATTGTTTAAAGGGAATATAACCTCTAGTATTTCTGTCGCCCTCCGAGGGTTCCAATATTGTCCGCTGCCTCCCATAGCTTTTCACACTTGCGGCGCTGATAATCGCTGATTGTGAAGGGAATAAAGGAAATTGATGGGGTCTTCCATAAAGAACGCGTTGGAGGTTCTATTCCCTTTAAGCTCATCATTGATTTTGGAGTGGCCGGAAAATTTAGCAGGGCTGCATTAGTTTTTGGACTATTTTCAGACCTTATATTGGGTTCCGGGGAATTTGTCACGTTAATGGCATCTTTAGGAGATTCTATGGAATTTTGGCAACTTATCACTGATTGAGGAGTAGCTGGCAAATTTATCACAGTTTGAGAGGTTTCAGTGCGTTTTTGGAAACTTATCATTGCTTCTGGGGTATATTGCAAATTTATCACAGTCCGGGCGTTACAGACGAACTTTGCAAACTTGACATTCTGTCTGTGGCATATGACGTATTTATCACAGCTCTAGGTACATTGTAGTAGTTTGTAATATCAACAGGAAGCTTTGATATTGTCTTTGGCTTACTTATAACCGGTTTACACCTTGACTCTATACTATTTTGATTTATTTCATTGGACGGGAGTTTTAAGTTTGGAATGGCATGTATTTTTAATCTATTCTTGGTTTTTTGATTCAATAGCGCTTCTCTAAGATCAGTTTCAAAATTATCTGGGGAAAAATGCTTTGAACATATTCTAGCATGTTTGGGATTAACATTCTTTTTTGGGGTACACCTTTCGCATATTTCTAACCAAATAGCTATTATTTTTTCATCAGCAGGAAATCTATACGATGATACTTCTGAATTTCTTTTGAAATAATTTGTACAGCCAAATACAGAACATTTTTGATAAGGCATAGCTATAAAAAAACATTTAATCCAATATAAAGGCAATTGAAACTAAAATCTTAAATCTAAACCATGCTTTCTTATTCTTAATAGAAATTGGTTTTATTTAGACATGCAAAGGTAAAATTTTCATAGCCATGCATGATCATATTTATTTATTTATTGTATAATTATATAATTAACATATTTTACCGTCATCTATTATTTCAAAATAATATCACAGTATTATCACAATAATTATTCTTTCCATAGCAGTTTAAAACAGATGAGTGGTGCTTGCAGCTTGTCGCTTAATTCAAAACCAGGCTTAATAAGGTAAACAATATCGTAGGGTAATGCTGCTTGTAAAAACCTTGGTAGTGTAGGGGCGTACGGCAAGTGACAGACAGTTTAAAATTGAACCTATAGAAAATAAATTTAAAAATAAATTTTGTGACTTAGAATACAATAACTATTAAATGAATTCTTACCCATAAATTAATGAAGCTGAAATAGAACAGCCACTTAGCCACGTTGTAGATGAAAGCCCAATCGACTAGGCTCAACCGGCCCGCGTAAGCTTCAGCTAATAACACCCAATCAAATCAAATCAAATATTTCCCCATTTGCTCTACTATCTCTTTTAAAACAAAAAAAAAAACTTAAAAATCAACCAAACTCTCAAAAACGTAAATCAAATATAAATACTATTTTATTAGTAAAATAAATCTCATCAAGCAAATCAAATTTTGTGATTTTGTCATATATTTAGCCAAATTGGGCGGCTGAAACGTAATATAAAAGCACGGCGGATATTTTCGGGTTTAATTTGTTTGCGCTAACCAATGTATCTGCACGCAGCGTCTTGTTTTGTTTATCTCACCAGCGACTAGGGGAACACGGCTATCTTTCCCCCTTTTCGTGTGGCTTTGGAAATCTCCTTTCCCGCCGTTCTTATAAGAGCCAACCTCTTAGTACGTTTGTGTGCTTTTACGAACCTTGGTTTTTACAGAACACAGATTTTGGCATAAATTTAAAATATATAATAAAGTTTTGGCATTTTACCTAAATCAGAGAAACCATAAAGGTCGTGTAAAATATTGTCGGGGCGCCTATCCGTCTTAGGATAGACTCCCTCGCAGGGGCGCGTTGATATCACTTATTTTGGGGCCCATTTTGCACCCCCTTGAGACTTAACACCAAATGCTACAATGTTATGTTTTCCATCCCACTTAAGTGGGAAAATGTAACCTTATTCGCACTCTTAGCCGTAAAATATCACCCCTCTACCCCTCACTGTCCGACTTTCATTTATGGCGCATATCAGATATTTGCCATATCTGATTGGAGAAGGGAAAATAATTAGCGTAATCGAGCTATCTTGCGCATAAAATTTTACTATCCACTTTTCAATAAATTGGCAACAGACGATTCTTAATATTCTCTGAACGTTTTTTTTTGGGGAGTGAGAATAACCAATTATTGCTGAAAAAGTTCGCCGATTGAAAAGAAGCGGTCACTTAAGCGCAACTGATTTTATGTATAATTGAAACACGAAGTAATCAAAAATAAAATAATATTATTAATAATAAAAATGTTGTTGAATATTCAGTAAATGATGAAGGCGCACAATTGAGAATCATTTACTAACACACACCAATTAAAAATTTAAAGTTAACTGGAGAAAAACCTTTATTATATATACTTTTACAAAACCAAATTACTTGAATTTATAACTAAGCAAACTAAGAAGTCAGTTTCCAAATACATTTATGGCAATTACAATATTTTTAACATCGCGCATAGTGAACACATTCTTGGAAACATATTTCACTAAATCCCCTATATGGTGGCGCAAATTAAATTTATTTAACACCATTTTGAGTAAATGATACAATAAATATAAACCCAAATGTCATACTAAATATTTTACCCATATGTCATATACAGTCTAAAGCCTTCTAACTAGCTTTTAAAACTTAAATTAAAATTTCAAATATTTTACCTGGTTAACAATTGACAACCAAAATTAACAATTATGTCTCTTAAAATTATTAGTTGAATTTCGAATAATTGTGGAATTTATCCGTAACTATCTGTAATAGATTCATGGAATTATTAAAATTTAATGGAAACTAGGCCAAAATATGTATCCTATTAAATAAAAAATAGAGATAAACAGAGTTCTCATTATTGTTGGCATTATTTGATTATAAAACTAGTGATATAAATTTGTAACAGTCAAACCATTATTTTCGGATGATGTTTTTTTATATTAACGTTACATAAGATGTTTAAACATTATGGTTAAATATGTCTACACAACCTGTCTGACTATGGTTATCAAATACGGAAAGCCAAGGTTTAAGGTTTAAAATTCACTTCAATAACAATTAAATAATGGTTATATGTAACTATGAAAAATAAAGGTATTCCAACAAATATTCCGCATAACGAACGGTTTAATTTAACAAAATCCCAAATTTCAGATATTCCAACCGTAAACCGGTTTCGCCCTTTTAAGGCTCATCAGTACTGTGTAGGAACTCTGGCTTTTCTCGGAAATTTGCAGATATCAGTAAATCTAATATAATTTATTTTTAATGTAAAATACATAAAAGTTTATAATTTTGTTTTATGAGTGGGCTTGGCTGTTCATATGATTCGCTTTCGGGTCGACAGTAGGAATAAAGCCTATCTCGCCATTCAATATTGGTAGAGTCATAAAACTATCAAGGTCTCCTAAGTTTGAGGAAACGAAAACCACCGTTGGTCTAAAGGTAACAATGAGCACGGTCGATGAGACAAAAAAGACCAACAACGTTTGGGGAAACTAAAATATATTTATTTACTAAGTTAAACCGCTACTTCAAGTTAATAGTAACTAACGGAATGTTTTAAAAAATGTTTTTAAATAAATAAACATATTTTAGTTTCCCCAAACATTGTTGGTCTTTTTTACCTCTCCTAAGTTTGAATCGGGCATAAGGGCCTAGGTATTCAGCGCTAGACCGGCGCGAGAGAAATTCAAATTAGGACTTACGCTACCTGGTGGAGAAAAAGAGAAAATACTCAAAATCCCCCTCACTCCTACCACCTATTCTACCTCTTGCCATCTACGAATCAGTTTCCGGTAGCATGCATTGGTGGATTTGTGCCTATCAGTTTCGGTTTTTCACCACCAGGTCGATTCATGTAGCCAATTTGGCCAGTCGTTAGCCTAAAGTTAAAATCCCACTCGTTTCAAACTTAGGGGGCCTTGATAGTCTTATGGTAAAGTAATTTTATTGTAGCGCAGTTTGACGTTTATTGTTGGCATTGAGAATTATGTCGCCAATTTCAAATTGTGTATCTTTTGGTTGACATGTTTTTAAAAAAGAAGCAATCTTTTCAGTGAGTAAAAAGGATAGTGGTAATGGCTTATAAATCAGTAGCTTCCACGATGCTTTCGAATCCCATAAAAAAGTTTGCTAACCCCATAATTAAGCTTCCTTTATCATCCTGAACTTGCAAGTTGCGACTAGTGATTTACTTCTCAGACTCTTTCAGCTTTGAGCTAATTATGCCTGCCACTTTATCAGCGAATGGTTCATCCAAGAATGTTTTATGATCTCCTTCTACAGTGTGCACTTCAACATTTCCGTCAACCAACTAAAAAAAATAAGGAATTATTTTTATGGAATAATTTATTAGATTGAACAAAATTTCAAGTTTTTTCACGTTTTAGTTATTCATCTCAAATATTATTATCATACGGAATTAACAAAAGAGCTTTACTTAACGAAAAAATAATAATTATTTAGACAAATGTTTAAAAAAATCAGACTATTTTGAAAGAAGGCTTATTTATGTCAAGTAACAATACATCATATCTATAGTGGAAGGTTAGTGTCCTCCACTATGGCCCCTTTAAGACCTGTCTTTAATTGTCTTGATTAGAATTATGTTAGAGACGTCTCCAGCCTCTATCTTATCTCGGCAATACTTCACACTGCCCAGCGAGGATAGATCGAGAGTTTCATACTTTATACGGCCAATTTAGTAGAGTAAAACACTGTAGACGTTTGAATAACGACGGTGGGTTCAGCTAGGTGTTCGCAAAATTAAATTCGTTGAAAAGGTTGAAGGGTGCTTTCCGTTCGATGGATAACGACAACGATTACTGTTCTAAAAGGATTTTATAATAATATAGAAATTATTGCTAAAACGGTGAACACGACATACACGGGCATTGTTTGAACGGTTGAGCCGTCAAGGCTTTTTTTTCTTATAAATTTACAAAACGCAATTTTCATGTATTTGATTAACTTTTCAATTTTTTTTCATGAAATACGATATAAATAACTCCGCCCCATTTCTATAAGTGAACGTACAACCCTTAAGTTATCCATTAACTGTCACTAACTATTAACACGTCTTCAGTAGACTGATGTAGCATAACCTTATAAAAATGCCATTGTCAAAGACTAGAAAATGAACAAAAAAAGTCCTACTTTTCCAAGACCGAAATCCTTGGGTAAAAATGATAATAAATTAAAGCCTTCTTTCGCTTTAATGAGTGTGACGTTTCCTTTGAATTTTCCAGTATATTGGTAAGTGAATCCAGCTGCAATTTTGCGACAGAAACTATTGGCGTCTTTCTCGAAATCGTCTCTGTTGTAATTTCTACCAGACGAGTTGACCACGATCTCTTTTGCCATCTGAATTTGCTCGTCCCAAGAATTCAGTGTTTGTAATTTTTCCATTACCTTTTATAGAGGAAGCAATAATAAAATGATATTTTACAATAAATAATAAAAAGGAGTTAAAGCGAAAATAAATCATTTATATTTGCTACGATTTAACTGATACCTAGTTGAATTTTAATAGGTCAGAATAATGAACATTTTATATTATTTCTTGTCTTGTGTGAAATTTTTTATTTTCAATAACTGCCCTAGCCCAAATAAATTACTATTCAACCTAGAATGTAATTGCATTGCGAGGTATGTCGGGAATCAGCAAGATTGTCTTAAACTTCTCAGTTTACAGTTTTTATTTATTTTAAAGTCGCCCCTAAAAAATGAGAAAAGTTATAGTTTTTATAAGGGGCAGTGTTGCCATGCCGAAGTCGTATTGAAAAGCTGATTGGCATATTTTGGAGAACGATTTCTTTTTGACCAAAGTAGGTTGTCATAGTGGGGTTGAGATCATTCGTTCTCATTCCCCATACTGAACCCTCTACTGCTCATAGCGATTCGTTGTATAGCAAGTAGATGGTAGAATATAGTGTATGGTAACGAAATTTGCAGAAAAGTGAGGAGATTCTAAATTTAGACGAAACGATGGGTGGACGGTAGCCAACCTTATTATTTTATTTAAGCTTTAGCTTTTAAAATGCCGTAATAAAGAGAATTTAATTGTTTAAACTTTTAGCTATCCTCGTGAAAAGTTGATTTCATATTTCAGTTATACATTTAAGCTCACTCTCATTGAGATCAATTGTTTTGTAAAATTTGAATTTTGCGTCAATAGAACATTTTAGTAGTAAGAAATTATTAGCTTTCGTTAATCTTTAGCGAATTTAGTTTGACCGTGAAAAATAACAATTTCATGAAATGATTCAAAGTAATATTACGTATAATAAGAAATGTAATAGGCATATGCATTTCTTACTTGAACAGACGCAGCGTGTGTGTGCTGAATAATAAACATTTGAAGAGCTTTGATAAGAGCAACGTTTTCTCCGTTCTTTGAGCGATTAATTTGCTTCAGCATATAAAGTCGTATAATTTCTGGTCCCGCGTCTAAAAACGTCAGACTGGCGACGTCTTCCTTCCATTCGTTTTGAAGGGCCACTGCTATTTCGAAAGCTGGCATCGAGCCGAATGAATATCCACAAAGGTGATAAGGGCCTTGTGGCTGAATAGACTTGATTTTCTGCTCAAATTAATTAATTTAAAATACAATTTTACTAAAGTCAACCCCCGAGTATGCTGATTTCTTCGGTAGTCGAAACATGTTAATCCGACTGGGACAAAAGTCCTGTATGATTCAACATTGCTCCGAACCAATATTTGGTGGAGATAACCAACGCTTTGGCTTTGCTCGGCTTTTTCGAACGCAGCGTTAAGTTTCTAAACGATATGAAATTTTCGATTGTAAAATGAGCGTCAATTCTGGGAATCTGTTTTCGTAGAAATGTTTTTGCTAAATTATCGTTCATTTTCTATGTTGATTAGAAAGGGTGGATTTTGGACTATATAAATGCTTTTTAATAATTGCGGAATTGGTGGTGAGTAGTGTTTTATTCAAGAATCAATTATTAGATCGATTCCGAAAGCCACTGGAGTCACAGCAAATTTACGTGTTGTACATATTTTATTAAAATTTGCGTTTTATAATATTAATTTATACGTGTCGGTTTTTAGAAAACCTTGAGTTCGTTATTTCTCTACATTCCCTTAAAATACGCGGTCCTTAAAAGAAGGGCCAATTCCTAGTGCCCCAGGTTAACGGGTTTCCCCCTTTTGAAGGTCGAAGTAGTTGCTACTTCCTTTTGTTAAAAAACTATGGTCAAGTCTCTCGCACGTGTCATAAATAACGATGATCTTTAATTTTTTAGGAGTGTTCGCGATATTATGGAACAAGGGTAAAAGTGTATTTCTCTGCCAATTAAAAAAGTCCAGATTGCACCTAGTTGTCAATCGTTAATGCCTAAATACCAAAAATGACTGCCATGATAGATATAAACCATAAAGCCACTCGCTGTATCATCTTGGAGTCCCATCGTAAAACCTAAAACTCATATTATTCTTTAACTTTAACGTCCATAATTACTTAGCGTCTCGTCATAAATTTAAACTCCAACTTGTAACCCCTTTCGATATTTTGATTTTCAAAACTCCTCCCATGATCACCAATTGGTATCACATACACGTGACGTCGTGACCCGATGTACCCGGACGCGACCTTGGACACAAAAAACCAGAAACTTTCAAAAGGAAAGTCGGGACTGTAGATCTGAACCAGAAAAACGTACTGGGATCGAGGCCTGCGAGGTTCGACAAAAATAGTAAAGTCAACAGACTTAAGACTCCCAGACTATTGCTAAGTCTTTTAATTTATAATAAAATTTTCAATGAGTAGCGTATTATCAACAGCAATTCATCGTTTCCACATAATTTTCTATACGTCTGATATTTTACTTTGGCCACCTATTCACACTCCTAATATTTCCTTTTCCGGAAGTGTTGTGTCGACGATTAGAGTGGACCATCGAAAGGTGATAAGTACTATTACAAATTATAGCTGGCAAAGGTTTTTATGAGTAATCAAAATCTGACAGATAAAATAGAGATTCAATTTCCTAGTGCGCAAAATTGAGTGACAGCGTCGACAGCTTGACCGACGGCTCTGACTGTTTTGAATAGAATATATACAATGAGCATAAAAAAAAGAGGTAAGCTACAATACATGTAATTGTCCAGGCGGTCACTCAAGCTGTCAGAGTTGTCACTTAAGTTGTCAGAGATGTCAATCAGTTGTCACTAGTCAAAAAAATAAGTACAGGATAAGAGGGGTGGAAGTTCGCTCAGGGATGATATTTTGATGATGTACTGTTTTTAATTTTAAGTAACGCTCACAGTCCCAGCAAGAGCAGAAATTATTTTCGTAAATTTAAGCGTCAGTGCCCAGGCGCGGTGCATGTCCGTCGATTGGGCCACCTAAGTCTTATATCACTTGATCCTCGACGTGTATGGTCATTCTTACGAGATAAGTAAAAATATTTTTTTATGATCTTAACGCTATACGCTTGAAATATGTACTTTCGCAGGCTCCCGTTCATTTTTTTAAATAGCATTAGGAACAAAAATATCTATAATATACTGACTTACCTATACCCAGTGTAATTATTTCATTTTTATAAAAACGTGCCCATTTTAAACTGCGTAGTGCGAAGGTACATGTTTAATTTTTATGGTGCTGATAGACACTTCTCTGATAAAATTTATATTACATTTGCTGGTATACTTATTGTTTTACCGAACTAAAAGTGTGGTTTGACCATGAACGTATTAATTTAAAATATGAATATTCAACTGTATAAGGTAGTTTTCGGACAGTCGTTATAGGATAGGAGGGGCTTCGTTATTAAGACGCTTAAAAACGTTATAAAGCGCAACGTTTTGAAACTTGACTAGTTTCATTGTCATGGCTTAGCGCGAAAATTATTTTGAAAAATTTGATACGCGTGCATCTTATTGATGCCCAAGTGTTCTAAAGTAAAGCTTACCTCTAAGTAAAATACTGCTAAATCCTGAATAGTTCCAATCGGTGCATCGTCCGTGAACTGTATACCATAAATAGATTTCTTTATATATGAACTGATTGTCTTCAGACTGTCGCAGTGTCCTTCAATGGGATGGAACATAAAGAGTCGATTCGAGTCAGTTAAATTGTTCAGAAACACAATATTTTGATTAATTTTGGAGTTTCGAACTCCATGAACTTCGTCTACAGTGGCATTGACACCCAACGCAGCGACAGACGTTTTCTCACTAGTATTAGCGATACTCGTTTTTTCGCCAGAAGCAGCACTGATTTCCTTCAATTTCTTCAAAGTTATAACTCGAATTTCTTGAGTAGTGAAAAACAGCTGGTACTCCCTATCGAACGTTTGCTTTAATTCGACAGCAGTAAGTGAATCAATACCAATTTCACTAAGGGTCAAATGGCCATTCAGCAAATCGATATCCATAAGACCTTCATGTAAGAATAGATTTTGTCAGTTCAATTTCAAGATGGACGCACAATAGCTTAGTTTAAAGAAGACGCGTGAAATTGCGTTTAAAATGTAAAGACAACTGCGGGGTTCCAACAGCGTTTTTGCATTCATAAAACCTGATTTTACTCGAGATTTTCCATGACTTTCTTTAATTCATAATTTTGCAATTGTTAACCTATGTTCTAGTAACCGTTTTCCATTTGCAACGAATAATAAATTCTATAACGTTTCCCTAACACGTTTAGTTCTTAAAATTCCCTGACTTTAAGGCCATTTTGAAATTTATCGACTTTCCTAGGTTTGCCAGATACTGTGACAACCCTGAACAGTGAAAGCGAAATCTAATAATATGCACATCCGAAATTAGAGGCAAAACATATCTACTCGTTGTTTTAAATTTATTGGACAAGCAATGTAAAATATAATTAAGTCATTCGGTTCAGTAAAGGTTAAACGACTAACAACGATTTTTTTCAATAAGTTTGATTAAAAAGGGTTTTATTGTGTAATGCAAAAGTAAAATTTCGTTTTATAGTGTAATACAAAACTAAAAAAGGGTTTTATAGTGTAATGCAAACTAATAAAGGGTTTTAGTGTAATGCAAATCTAAAAAAGGGTTTATTGTAATGCAAAACTTAAAAAGGTCTTTATAGTGTAATGCAAAGCTAATAAAAGGTTTTGTGCAATTCAAAACTAAAAAAGTCTTTATAATGTAATGCAAAACTAACAAAGAGTTTTAGTGTAATGCAAAACTAAAAAATGTACTAGATGTAGACAACTATATACCACTTTAATTTCCAGTCAATAACTGATAATTATACAAAATCGTTAATTTCAATTATCATTATCTATTCGAATTTCAAGAATAAATGCGTTTGAGCTACGACAGTGACATTAATTTTTTTACCAAATACGGTAGTTTGAGGCAAATTACGACGACAATTTATATTAGAGAGTTTTCGCAGAATGGGCGGTATGTACTTTTAACTTACCTAAAATTCGTCCTACAGTTTTGAGCAGGTTTTTGTTTTCAATTTTTGATTGTATTTTTTGAAGCGGAACGAAGCTTCCAACAACTGCGGCACCATAAAGTGTGCCGATTCCTTCGTCGCGGGGTGATGTTTGCAAAAATGTGTCAAGAGTGGAAAGACATGATCGTATCGTTTGAGGTACATATCCACATGCAATATGGCCCGTACCAAACATTTCAAAGACAAGTCCAACGTCGAATATAGGTCCCCATTGAATGGCAAGTCCGGGTAGACCATCCTCTCGTCTTTGTTCACATATTCTTTCCATTGCTGAATTTGAAAATCCATAGTTTGATTGTCCAGCGTTACCTCGCCCACTAATAACTGATGAGAATACTACGAACCAGTCGAGATTAGGACAGCGAGTTCTCGTGAATTCGTCTAGACAGATGGTTCCTTGTATTTTAGCTTTGGCAACCATGCTAAAATCTTCCGCGGTAATGTTATCTAAAAAAACATCTCTCAAGACTGCGGCAAGGTTAAATACTCCGCCGATGGTTCCTAAAATCATCGAATTCTTTATTAAGTCCTCGGCCCCGGCTTTAGTCGAAATGTCTTTAGTGGATACCATAACCTCGGCACCGCTTTCCCTCCATGTTCTTAGGCATTGCTTCTGGTATCCACTTTTCGGCCCGGTTCTTGAGGCTACCACCAACTTTTTGCAACCACGTTCGACCAGCCACGTGCCTAACTCTAAGCCAAATCCTCCAAAACCACCGATAATAATGTACGTTTTATCCGGGTGGCAGAATGCTTTTCTAATAGCGGGTATTCGAACTGGCGTGGTCTCCTTGGGGTCATCATCATCACGGATTTGGATGAGGACTTTACCCACGTGTTTGCCGTTGGCCATGAAACGGAAGCCTTCTTCCACTTCATTCCACTTAAAAACAGTGGCTGGCAAAGGTTGGACGGTTCCATCTCTAATTCCATTGGCGACCAATTCTTGTAATTCTTTATTTCGAAGTGATTGTGGGTCGTTCAAAATAAGATCCATCTGAATGGCGTGGAAGGAAATATTCTTAAGAAAATCAGCCGTGCCAAGTGGATTGTCATTCGCAAAATCATATTTTCCCAGTTCAAGAAATCGTCCGTGGTCAGCCAAACATCGTACACTTGCTTCAAGTTTATCTCCCGATAACGAGTTAAGAACCAAATCTACACCTAAAAAGAACGGCCATCATTTTTGTGAGAGAAGATGTTATCACGAAGTATTTTACTAATTTTACTTTAGTAATTATAGGGCAATTAGGAAAACGGTAATAATAAGGCCAAGGGTTTGCCAAATTAGTAAAAGAAAATATTTTTGTTGCGATAATAATAAAAAAAAAATAAAATGAAAAGCGTGTTCAGTTCTCTAGAAGGAAACCTTTAAAGTGTTTCGAAATGGTTTTTAGGATGAAATTTCACTGGTTCTAGGGTAAATTGGGAGTCGAAAATTATATTTTACCTACAGGTCACCGTTTTGGAGTTATGAAAATTTGAAGTATTAATGTGCCCAAACTAAACCAACGCAGCCAACAAAAACCTCGCTCATCATCGCGTTACCTAAGAACAAAAGTCAAGCAAGTCAAAACACCCCATTTTAAGCAAAGTGACCTTTTAGTTTTATATCTATGATAATTTCAATAAAAATTTAATAATTACAATACACTAAAAAGTAAGGTTAAAACAATATAAAAATTAATTATTAAGTAAATTTAACTTGAAATATTCTTATTTAGAATGCCTTTCAAGAGTCACGTATCTCGAATTGCTTGACTTTGTCTTCAGGTAGCGATTGGCGGTAAGCCGATGCGCTTCAGCTTAGGGATTGTGTTTAAAACTGTAATTCCTTAATTTTGAGAGATAACCTACATTCCGGCAAAGAAAAAATACTCAAAAACAGTTTAATATTACAATTCTGATACGTCAACTTTACCTTTTCCATCGGTTTCTTGTAAAACATCGTACTCAAAAGTAATATCTCTAGAATTGCAAAAATTTCTTTCCCGCAGCTGAGGAAATCTTTTCTTGAGGAAATCTCGTTTCTCGTCAGATCCGACTGTTGTGAAAACCTCGCAACTCATGCTGAGGGCAACGCGAATTGCCGCTTGTCCAACACCTCCACTTCCTGCATGAATCAAGATACTTTCTCCTCTCTTCAGTCCTCCCCTAGTAATAAGGGCGTAATACGCTGTGGCGTAAGCAATTGGGACTGTGCTGGCTTCTTCGAAAGACCAACTATCTGGAATTGGCCAATAAAGATGCGGATAAACGAGAACTGAAGTGGCCAGACCTCTGGTTTTAACGATTCCCATAACTCGTGGACCATTTGGAACGTCTTTCCGACCGCTAAATTCATTGCCCAATAAGCTGTCTTGCGACTCTATGCAACCTGTAATTTGATAATTGAATTCGTACATACAGGCCACGTAATCTTATGTCCAATACAGTATGTATTCAGTATTGTTTTGTCCAAAGGACCAATAAGCCCGGGTCTATAGTTTCACGGTGCCCAAATTACCTTTCAAAGAAAAACGTTGAACGCTATTAAACCAGATTTAACACTGAATCTGAGAAATTGAAACATCGAATATTATATTAAAATATTGACTTTTAAATTGAAATTTAAAGAAATGAAAAACAAGTTTACAAATAAGCCGCTATATAGATCTAGGTTTGTATAATTGAATCGTGTTACATAAATCCAAACGTCTATATTATTGTTCCATTAGTCTCAAACTTCTTACATGCAGAATGTTTAGTGAGAGCCTTTGGCTTTACAGATTATTTGCGGGGTTTGTGTCCGCTTGTTGTCACATTCCCCTTGCCTTTTTCATGACGCCTCATTAGAAGACAAATTACATTCTCGAATGACAAGGATATGCGAATAGTTTTAACTTGAAACATATAACTTCGCATGTTACCGCGGCTTTTTCAAAAATACTGCTTAGATGAGAACGTTTCATCATATAAAAGATTAAATTGAGAATATTTGAGTTAAAAATAAAGAAGTATCCCAATATTCTCATCATCAAGCTTTATACATTGTGCAGTACCGTGGTATTGCGGGAACCGGCGCTTTGTCGAACCTGCCAGGCAACATGTTTCACTTTTATGACCTTGATGAATAATTATCTTTTAAAAGATTTATTATTTACTTCTGTGGTCTAACTTTTAGCTCTAAAAGGTAGTTATGAATTTCATGACTAGGGTGGAACCTTAAAACATAAATTACTGTATTTTGTTGCTAAAAAATTACAAAATTAATGCACCTAACTATAAACACTAGATGATATTATCGTCCAATTACATGATATTTGTCTGTTACATTATACTCAAACAATAGTACCTAATAGAAGCAAACTGTCGGAGGCGAACTGCCAGGTTGTATGGTGAAAAAATTAAGGGGTTGACAACAAAATTTTTCTATGACGACCGGTCGTCCTAAGGTGATTTTAATAATTTCTTGGGGCGTGCGCTAATGTTTCCTCCAAAGTTAGGTGGACATAGTAGCCTCTCCCAGTCCACCCCTGCAAACAGACAATAATAACTCTGAAAATGAAGATGTTTAATGGATTTTTGTAATATTTAGGTAGCTTTTCAGAATGAACATAATATTTTATCAGACGTTATTATAGTTAAGATTAATTGTATCGTACCTGCGTAGGCATCGAGTGGAAGGTTTCCAGTGGCAAGCATAAGATCACGGAAGTTAAGTGCTGCGAAGTGTACGTTGCATAAACTTTTCTCAGTTTCCATGTTCTTCGAATTGAAAACCTCAAGAGGCAACTGTACCCATTCCAACGTGGACAAATCCCCTCTTTTCAATATATTCAAATAAGCGTGCTGCGTTAGAACGAGAGTGCTTCGGTTCTTCTGAGGAATTCCAAGATAGCGAAAGGAACCCCATTCTGCATTTCTATTGACATTCATTACTAAATCTTGCTTTAAGACATCAGAGTAGAATGGATCCGTTGGGTCAAACACGGGCAGCGATTTCTTGTCGAGGTTGGAGTTAAACAAACATCTAGAAGGATTTGAAATATGGACATACACTCTAAAGATTTATATACGCCGGTACCGTAAGTAAATACATACCGGACATAAATATGGACACACACTCTAAAGATTTATATACGCCGGTACCGTAAGTAAATACATACCGGACATAAATATGGACATACAATCTAAAGATTTATATACGCCGGTACCGTAAGTAAATACATAAATATGGACAGAAATGAAAAAGTCAAATGACAAGGAATTTTTATTTTGTAAAGCCTAGAAATAACGCCATAAGAGTTAAATGATTTCTGTCATTATTAATTGGTACCTACAAGAGTTTCAGTTAAGATGCAATGGTTTTAATTTTTTAATTTATGAAAATTAAATATTTAAATTTGACTACATCCATTTAAGCTGAGGGGACACTTTAATAAATATTCCAAAAATAATTTATGATTTCCAAAGACTTCCTTCGATATCTAAAAATTTCTTTCAATTCCCAGTAATTTATGATTTCGAAAATATGTTTGGATTTTTTATTTTCTGTTGCTGATTACCGAAGATTCCTCCAAATTCCTTTGATTTTATGTTTACGAAAATAATCTCGGATTTTTAATATTTCCATAAAAGATTTCCCCATTTTTTTCTGGAAACCATGATTTTCAGGATTTTTTACTGATTTTCAAAGATTTACCTGTTTTTTAAAGATTTCTTTAGGTTCCAAATTTATTTAATGTGTAATAAAGTTAAGTACCGGCTTTTATTAACCGTCAAAAATAATTTAGTTCGACAATAATTAGGTTTAACCCCATAGGAAGTCAGAAACCATTACCAATTATTTATTGAGTTAAAAGGACTTAAATTTAAATAAACACGAGAAGTTTATCACCTAATTCTATTTCCACCCGCTTCTTGTCGTAGACAGTTCATCAAACCTACAATGCCAACATTTGCTTTGTTGGCCACCAGCCACAGATTCTCAGCACTGTCATCATTATTCAGATTCTGTACGTTTTCCTTGAGAAGCTCAACCCAATCTTCGAAATTATCGTTGTGTATTTTCAAAACAGCTAGTTCTTTCTTGGGTGACGATTGAGCTTGTGCTTTTCTCAAAATGTAAAGAGTTGATGTAACGCTATCTGTCTTTTTCCCAATAAGCGTGAGCCCCATTTCTTCGAAGGTGTCTTCGATTTCGCTCTCGGATGTTCCCGAGAATGTCCTTCCATTGACAATTGTCAGAAATTTCTCCGCGGGTGTGAGTCGAGTTCGCTCTATCACAATGACGAAACCATTATTTTTAGTGGCTTTAGCCAAATTAAAAATGGCCGACTTTAATGTAATTCCTCTTCCTAATGCTAAACTTAAATCCTTGGCGATAACCAAATCATAGCTTTCCGATGGACCTTCTTTCTGATTAAAATTCAAATTGATTGACTTAACTTCTTCGCCAATACTATTCGTGTCAAACACGCTATTGTTAAGTAAACCAATCGCGCACCTGGCCTGGACAGTTGGATGGTAAGTTTTGATATAATTAATAATGTAGGAAATAATGGAATGGTCGGCCACGGCTTCTAGGATTTTCAAATTTCGAGTGTCATTTAAATTTTCAATCGCTAAATCCAGGGATGTCCGTAAGGACCTTTCATTTAACAAAGTATTTGATAATATATCATTTTTCCACGAAGGTTTTCGATGCGAAATTATTTCTCTTATAATTACCTTCAAGTCGTTATACGTTATCGAAGATTTTATTGCATTAAGTATATTTTCCAATGCTTGGAATAAGACAAAGTTTTCTCCTTTATGAGCAATGAAACGCTTTAATGCTGGTTCTGAAGCGTATCTCAACTCATTCAATAATTCGTTAATTTCGTTGGTCCCACTCGCTTTTATTATTTTACTAGCCAAAGATGAGCAAGCTAATGAGTACTCGTCCAAAGACGCTCTTTCTCGGTCGCTCAGAACGTTAGAGTCAAAATTAGGAATAAATTGGTATTCCTCCAGAATAGGTGGACTTTGCGTAACCTCGTGACGAGATACAAATCTGCATTGTAAACCTTCAATTTCAACGGTGTCAGTAACCAAATTTTTTACGAACGGATCACTGCAAATTCTAACCATAGATAATTCATTTGATTTCGCTCGTTTTCTCGGATCTATATTAACTTTCCGCAGTTTGATTGGTAAATACAGTCCGAATTTTTTCATTCTAAGTAAGGATAACTGTAACATGGAATCTATGAAAACGGTCCAGTTCCCGTTCCAACGTAGTTTTCCTGTTAAGCCATCCGAAGCGGCTTCAATTACTCCTTGGAAAGATGGACCATATTCGTACCCGACGAGACGAAGTTTCTTGTAGTAATCATTACCAGACAAAGTAAAATCTGGTCGATGCTTTTGAGAGAGCAGTAGTTTCTCCACTCGATCTTTAATTGTTAATGTCAGCTCCTCCGGACAGTAAATGCGGCCACTCGCCACTACAGAGTTTCCATCGGTGATTTTAAACTCTCCAGTAACTTCCACTAATATTAC
Organism: Leiobunum rupestre; assembly: GCF_980474605.1. Classification (NCBI taxonomy): domain Eukaryota; kingdom Metazoa; phylum Arthropoda; class Arachnida; order Opiliones; family Sclerosomatidae; genus Leiobunum; species Leiobunum rupestre. Next base: position 25,979,214 of record NC_143394.1, on the reverse strand, counting down.
TTCAAAGTGAAAATATCCTTTTTGGGAAATGGTTGTGGCTCGATGAATGGTGACGTTTTCAAAAACCACCGGTAGCTGTTCAAAATCACAGTGCTTTTGTTGGGCGAACAATTTCCAAGCTAGAGTGAGAAAACCAGCGGCTGGATACAGTTGGAGTCCGTTAACTTTGTGGTCTCTTAAGTAATAATTCTGGGATTCGGGACTTGAACAGTCCATGTCAATCCTCAAACCATATGATTTTCTCGATGCGGAAAAATCTTCCATTTTCGGTATCTGCCAGGATCGAGAATGGTCCCACTTCATCAAGTTGGAGAGACTAGGCGTGCCCCGTGGCACTGGGTAAGCCACTCTCGGATACAGTTTTCTTACGTCTGGGTTCAGTCCCATATTATAAAGCCTATGAAATGATAAAAGAAAAATATTTTAGACCTAAAGCTATGGATAAGGAAATCCTATAGAACCTATAATACTAATTAAAAATTAGTTATAAAATTTGCTTTCTTTCAATACTTGGAGGAAAACGCGTCTGGCTATATTAGCTGCCTAAATCTGTGTATTTATTTGAAATTAAACAATAGAACTCCGCCAAATGAATAGTCCTCGTGGATTCAGTAGCGGCGATAAGGGTGGGCTGAAGTGGGCTTTAGCCCCCCTGCATTTCTGAGAGACACCACATATTTATATTAAAAGGGCTACAAATTTATCATTAAGAGGCCACATATTTGAATTTATGAATTTTCTTTATCTCTAGAAATTTGATTTATTGCCAAGAAACGTTTTCCTGAAAAGTTATTTTTGTAAATCAATTCGTTTACTCAAGAAGATCATAAACCGATATAGGAAGGGAGCAGAAATTGAGAGAAAGTGGAATGGACAATAGAAATGAAAGAAAGGGGCTTAAGGGAATTTAGGGAAACACCCCGGTCAGGCACGTGTCCCCTCCAGGTCGGATACAAGGTCTGTAGGGGGTTCAGTAAACGCGACGAGAGCCGCAACAATAAAACGACCTTGCTCTTCTCGCTTCCTGGAAAATTTTGAACGTTGAAAAAATAATTGCGTTTTGTCAAAACCACGAAAGAATTAAATTTGAAAAGGAGTCCCTGAAAAATCAGGTCACCGTTGCTAAAATGTTATTTAGTACCAAAAGCAATGAAAACATAAACACAAAGTTTGCAAAACCAGCTTGAAACCAATGAATATCTTAAACATAAAAATATTCAAAATGTTTCCGATGGCTATAAATATTTATTGACATACGAGCAGGCATTCCCAGATCTCGTAAAATATTTCCAAATTGTATTATTTATACCTGTTGCTAATACTTTTTCAGTACACTTAATAGACTCGAATCATTTTTAAGAACAACTATGTCTGAAAATCGATTAACAAATTTAGGCTTGATCTAAATAGAGATTTATCTAATAGGTTGAGAGACAATCCTTTGTTGGTTCTTGACGAGTTTAGTAAAAAAAGAGAAGAGTGCAATTTATACTTTGAGTAAAATTTTCAAATTTTTAAATATGTTTAGGTTATAAGAGACATTTGCGATGGCAAGCCACAAAATTATAAGGGGTCACTAAAGTTGTAAGGGCCACAAATTTCTAGGGGCCACAAAATAATTAGCCCACCTGTGACAAAAGCTTAGCGCCGCTACAGCGTGGATTGGTGGCAGCACGATTTTTTGTTTCGATGGGTACCGTGGCTTGATTCCAGGTCTCTCCAGCGATAAAGTTCATTGCTCTTATTATTGTAAACCTTAGATTCAATCGGAACCCCAGCTAGTAATGCGTGTAAAACGTATTCTGATACAATGTATTCCGATACAATTGTTGTCCAATCTCCAAAATCGTTCAGCCTCAAGTAATATTGTGTAGAATGTATTCAGATATGTTTTTTACTTGGATACTTGAACCAAAGCGTTACAGTGATCAAAAGGATATAATTATACCGGACCTTGAACTTCGCCGAATGACGAACGACCAAGTGGTTTTAAGTACATAGATTTAACTTTATTTTATGGCTCTCCAATTTAGTAGTAGATTTCGTTTGCAACTTTGCATTGGTTTACTTCCGAAATTCAGATAATGACTAACTCTGTTTCCAAACACTATTTTCGGTACTTTGTTATGTAAAAATACTATTCTTTCCAAGTTTTTTGAGTTATTAAATATTAAACGTTTCAAACTGCTAGCTACATCTACAATTTTTTTTAACAAAGTTAATTTTGAAGCAAATGTGTTTACGTCTCTTGTCAACAACCGTTCTTATTATTATTCATGATCTCAAATCTAACTGAAAATGTGTTTCCATGGCTAAACCAATTTTATTTCGTAGTATATATATAATATAATCGTGTCGTGTAACTCTAGTGGATCATTATTTTTAAATATTTGAAAGAATTACTAAATTTACAATTAAACGTTCAGATTTTTCGAAGTGCATTTTTACCTACACTTCCCTAATGGAGAGTCCGATGTACAGTCTGTTACAAAAGTCTTCGACAAAGGGAGTTTCTGCATTTTTCTTAAATTTTCTCGAAACGTGTAAACGATAGAAAAATGAAACCACAAGCAATTTTTAATATTTTTTTATATCCTGTCATCGCTCTACGACCAACGATTGAGGAGCTATAGTCGGTTGCAATTTTGGTTTTGATTTGAGAAAAACTAAAAGACGTAAAATGTCCCTTTTTTGGCATTCCTACCGAATATTGTGAGACTTTCAACAACAATTAATATTGTATAGGAATATCTTAGAAAATTAGGCTTGACACGAATGGAAACAATAAAAGTAAAAAATTGTTGTAGAAAACTATGATCACTTGTTGCCACCATTTAACTCATTCAACCGATTCCGCCAAAGTTTGTTTTTACTACAATTAACATATTATCATAAGTATGACACTTCCCATTGTTTCAATGTTAAAACTATTTACTGTATCTATCAACATAGTGTAAAAACGAGATTCACTCGAGGCAAGGTTGCTTCGACGCGTTCGAGGACTTTCGCCAATATTCGAATTTGTTTAAGAATTTTCTGAGGAAATAAAGGTTTTTATAGATTTTTGAAAAACATTTGTATCACTTTCCGCGGTCTCTGCGTTGAAAAGCTCCGAGATCGTTAACTCAAACACAATATTTTACTTCTAAACACATACTGAAGAAACGTTGTTATGAAGTGTCATACTTATGATATTATGTTAATTGTAGTAAAAACAAACTTTGGCGGAATCTGTTGAGGGAGTTAAATGGTGGCCAAAAGTGATCATAGTTTTCTACAACATTTTTTAAATTTTATTGTTTCCATTCTCGTCAAGCCTATTTTTCTAAGACGTTCCTATACAATATTAATATTCGAAAGTTCTTTTAGTTTTTCGCAAATCAAAACCAAAATTGTAACCGACTATAGCTCCTCAACCGTTGGTCGTAGAGCAATTACAGTGACACTTTCTGAATCCGAAAATGCCGGTATCGGGGGCGTAACTCCATAATAAAAAAAGTTGTCAAAAACGACATCTGGCGTTACCGCCGAAACTATTGTAACTTTGGAAAAACCGACAACTCCACGTGAAAGGAAATAAAAAAATATTAAAAATTGCTGCTGGTTTCATTTTTCTATCGTTTACAAGTTTCTAGAAAATTTAACAAAAATGCAAAAACTCCCTTTGTCGAAGACATTTGTAACAGACTGTACTCGAAATATTTTCTATTCGAAGCCTAAATAGTCAAATTGATTAAAATATACTGTACTCTATCATTAATGAAATGTAAACAATATACAGTGTGTTTCGAAAGGTTATGCATATATTTTAAGTTGTAGGAGGTGAGTTGAGAAGTATGCCTGTTTTCCCCCATTTTCCTGCGATGAGTTAAAAGAGCACCAGAGAGGTTCAAAGTGTGGCTGTAACGTTTAGTTACTATTTAAACCTAATTGAACGACCCCCTATACTTTAACCCAGTGGCTAGCTCTATGACAACCGTGGTTTTCCCGAGTGCGCGAGGACTAGTGTTCGGGCGTATTTAGAAATCTTCTGAAACACCACCCCGGCAAACAGGCTCTACGGAAAGTTTCCGACCTTGGAGCAACTCCTTCAACCCCGTAGTGACCGTAGCCCTTTTGTCCTCCAAAGTGCTTAAAAGGGGACACGTGCGAGAACCCGGTCTCTTCGTCTACTTCTTCCCGACTTCTAGAGCTGCCAGTTGGGCTCTTTAACAGCCCAATTGGGCTTTTTTTATGTCTACTTGCGGGAAAAAATGAATTGCGCTGTTGGGCTGTTTTTTGGGCTACTTTCAGAGGTTTTCGATAATATACACTAAAATCGGTAGGATACCGATTTCTTTCAAATAAATACGCTTTAAAGCACTCGGAAATATATTACTATCAATATATGTACAGTTTTTCTTCAAAAATTCGATTAATTTGTACTTTTTCGAATAATAAAAATTGGAGTTTCTATAAAATTTCCCATGATACTTAAAACTATAACATCACGCAAACACCAATATTTTGAAAAGCGCGCCTTTTAAAAAATAAACTCTCGCCAAATTGGGCTAGAATTTGGGCTTGTTTACAAAATAGGCCCTATTTATAATTGGACTGGAAATTGGGCTCCTTTGAAGAGCTGTTGGGCGGTGTAGGTAAAATTATATCTGGCAGCTCTGAATTACTGTCTTCTACCTGCGCTGATCTCGATCCTGCTTTCAACTGGACCCATCGCCTCCACGAGATGTTGGACGGTCGCTCGGCCCCAGTTCCGAACTTTTAACCGCGTCGAACCTAACTTCCTCCGCGGTCGTATTTCGCGCTATGCGCTCTACAAGACCTTCCGGACGATCATTCGCTGGAAAATCAACGCCGAGATCTACTATGTCGTAAGAACCTTTTCCCTTCACAAAGAACCAAACCACCGAACACCCTTTGAGGGACAGAACTCTTTAACTAGTTAAAATTAGCACCTAAAGATTCTCAATATTCCGTATAAGCACCAAATCGTTTTGATTATTGTCATTAAAATACAAACCATTAAATCTTAACAATGTCGACACTTTTCTTTTAAATCCAAGTTTTTCAATAAATCCCCTTGACAAATTTATCCGAACCCAATAATTAAATTAAAGACCTAATCTACCTAGAAAGTGTCACATGGCCTACTAGTCCATACACGAAATTAATATCCGCCAGTTCTTCCGAAGTGAACTCAATTGTAGCAGTTTGAAAGTGATGAGTAATCGCGGTCCATAACGACTTTAAATACTGTTAAAGTTTACTTTTTTTACGCTGGTTACCTCGATTTGTTTACAAAGTCCTTTAAACCTATCACACGAACCCAAACCTTAATTTTTACACCACACTTTGAAGCTCTCTGGTGCTCTTTTAACTCATCGTAGGAAAATGGGGAAAAAAAACAGGCATACTTCTCAACTCACCCCTACAACTCCTTAAAATTTTTGCATAACCTTTTAAACACCCTGTATAAGAAAATAACCGAAAATTACTTACTTTCCAATGGATGACAAAAAATATTCAAGGTTGTTTGTGTGTTTTCTTTTCATTAAAGATACGTATGTACACTCTGCACCTAGACTTCTCTTGATGATGCTCTCAAACAATCCATGAGGCGCTATTTCAATCACAATAGCGTCTTTTGGAACGCGAGATAAAGCTTCGTGGAAAAGGACGGGAGACAAGAAATTATTGGCGTGATATGACGGCGAGGAAAACTTCGCAAAAGGTTCATTCCAACGAGTCTCTGGAATGGAAGAACTAATCCAACGGCTGGATCTAGGCTTCGGAGTTCCAATTACTTTTTTTAAGGCATCTTTAAATTTTTCTCCAACTAGCTTCACGTATTGACTGTGATAGGCAATGTTGTAGGATTCAATAATTTTGACAGAAATGTTTTCCATGCGTAATTGCTCTAGAAATTGGTTTACTTTTTCTCGTGAACCAGAAATCGTTACAGAATCTTCAGCGTTGTGACAGGCGGGAAACACACCCTCTGGACATCGTCTCTTGGCTTCTTCCCAAGATAGTCCAACCGCTGCCATCTGACCCAAAGGTAGTTGCGTTTCCGCGCAGCATTGTCCTCTCCAGTATGCTGACAACAGCGTCTGTTCAGCGTCGAGAGAGCCATCGACGTATGAACAGCCAAGTTCGCCGAATGAATGTCCAATAACTCCGTCGGGAGTTATTGAAAGAGCACCGAGAAGATCAACCAGAGCGATTTGAATCGCGGCTATAGTTACGAAAGGCGTTGTCACAGTTCCCAAACTTTTGCTGGTAGCATTGGTAACCAGTTCAACTAGGTCAATGCCATGAGGATGTAAATGAGCAGCGGATTTCTCAATCGAATTCGCAAATATATCTATTTTCATCATATCTTTGGCCATTCCAGGCCATTCGGACCCCATACCGGGAAATACGAACCAAATGGGCTTTTTTTCCGATGGCGCACGTTGAACGTCCTTGATCGTTTCTTTATGGGGCTGCATTATCATGTACCCTCTGTACGGCATGCCGGAAACGGGAGCCTGGGTGGCTTGCACTAAGAGAACCAGGGCTTCATCGGGATAGTTGTTGATTTCTAATTTATTAAAGATAAAGTTCGTGGCATCATCTGTTCGGCCACACGCCACGACCAAACGTGGAATCTCTCTCGTTGTTGATCTTCGAGGCTTGCCATCGGCGTTACCTTTCAGCACAACGTGGCAATTGGTTCCCCCCAAACCAAAATTATTAACACCAACAATAGCACCGGCTTTCAACGGTATTGGCTCGGTGACGACTTTCAAACGGCCGTCTAAAAGTCCTTTAATCTTCGGATTCGGATTTTCGAAATGCAAGTTTGCCGGAACCAAGCCTTCTTCCATCGCAATTACCACTTTTGCCAGAGAACACATTCCTAACATAATAATAATTTAAATAACTCGTAGAACCATTGCAGAAATATAAGCATTATCACTAATAGTGTATTTTTAACATTTCAGAGATTAAACATACACTCTTAGAAAAACGGGTTCCAAATAGCCGGAAAAAGGGTTCTTATCCCATGTCCTGTATTTTAATTCCATAATTGTTCTGCGTTGATAGCTAGGTTTCAAGTGTGACGTAACTACTATATGTGATATATGTTAATTGTTTGTGGCTGGGGTATCTTTATATATTTTCAAATAATTAAACAATATGTTTCCATAATTGATAATGAAGAACAGTAGTTAGTGTAGGCTTGCGTGGCATTAAGGTCTTGCCATCACCCTCCTAGGCATTGTAACCCGGCCACCCGAATTAATGGCTTTATAAAGTCGCTTGATGACTTAAGCCTAAGGTGGTGCCTTGGGTATTACTATTATTTCATGAAAATGTTTATACAGGGTGTTGAAAAACGTTTCAATGAGAAAGTTGTAGAGTGCTGTCAAAAATGTTCAAAGAAATTGGTTTCATTGGAAAAGAACACTTTTTCACGAAGATATGAGATGATGAAAAATAAACAAGCTGTCCATAGGGGCCAATAGCCTTCGCATTTTTGTACGTAAAATCGTAAATGAAAGAAAACACGTTAAAAGATTAATCTTCCTAAAAAAAGTACATGTAATTTACCAAAACGCCAATTTAGGCCTACAGTAGGCCTAAAAACGTATCAGACAACTACGCATAAAGGTAAAGTTTTCAATAAGGATTTAATGTGAAAGCTTTGGCTTTTCAACCATTCTCTAACGTTTATTGAGTCTAATCAACGTGCCACTATGTTATTCTCGTGATCAGCGTGCTTTTATTTTCGAGTTATTTTATGGTGAAGCCAATCGTAACGCGCATAGGGTTAAGGAATTGTTTACTGTTCAATATCCAGATAGAAGACTAAGCCACAACATTGTTCTTCGAGCGGTTCGTGACTTTCAGACTTACGGAAACGTCAATCCCAAATTTCGTGGACCAGGTCGTCAAAACATCAACATAGAAGATACCGTTCTAGCCTATTTCCTCGAGCAAGCGTCAGAGGTGCAAGCGACGATCTCGTATTATCGACGAACTACGTGTGGACCACTCTCCACAATCACAACGTCCATCCGTATCGAGTGACCCTCCACCAAGCTCTGAACGAAGGAGATATGGAACGTAGATTTGATTTCTGCAACTGGCTAATAACCATGTCTGATGAGAACCCAAATTTCAACAAGCAAATGCTGGTGACCGACGAGTGTTCCTGTGCGAGAGATGGGCCTTTCAACCATCAAAACACCCACATATGGTGTGACGAAAATCCTCACTGGGGATTTCCTCACCATCATCAACAAAAACTCTGAATGTTTGGGCGGGTTTGCTCGGGGATCGAGTTATTGGCCCATTTTTCTTCCCAGCTCGTCTTAATGGACAACGCTACTTGGTGCTTTTGCAGAATGAAATAGCAGATGCTTTAGAAGATATTCCGCGGGAAGCTTACAGACAGATGTGGTACGAACATGACGGCGTACCACCCCACGTACCTAAATGTGTAGTGGATCATCTTAACGAGTTCCCTCAGCTTTTAGTTGACAGGAACGGTCACGTTCGATGGCCCGCGAGGTCTCCAGATCTAACTCCGATGGAGTTGTTCTTGTGGGGGGTTCATCAAAGCACAAGTTTACGTGATGCCCGTTAAGAACATCGAAGATTTGCGTCACCGAATAATTGCAGCCTTCGAACTTGTCACTCCTGATATAATCAGACGCTCGTTTCAAAACATGCTTCATCGTGCCCTAACATGTATCGCGGCAAACGGAGGTATCATAGAATCGCACTTGTAAAATTCTTGTTTATTCGAATAAAATGTGTAATTAAATCTTTCCGACATTTCTTTCATTTACGTACCAAAATGCGAAGGCTATTGGTCCCTATGGATAGCCGGGTTACAATGCGTAGGAGGGTGGTGGCAAGCCCAGCATGCCACGCGAGTCAACAACTCCCTACACTTACTATAACCATTAACCTATACAAGTTTTTATAGATCTAGGGTGCCCTATATGTGAGCAGTCCATTGTAATTTATAGTGAAATACTTCACCGATTATGGCTCGGCGGTCACTATAGAGCAGACATCTTTAACGTTGTGGCTTCCGTTGAAATGCAACGTTAAGATACTTACATTGAAGGTCAAACTTTCAGCCAGAGACTCCATCAGTAGACCGGTTTCGCCCTTTCGGGGCTCAAAAGTACTGTGTAGTAACTCTGATTTTCTCGAAAATCTTCCGATATCAGTAAACCTAATATACACCCTGGATGTATGTCCGGAATTGCTCGGACTGGCCATGGAACTCTTATTGATTTGGCCTTAGTTGTACAAACCTTAGGCACGGTTCAATTCAAACTACTTCCCGCGCTTATTATATAACCTGACTCTAGGAGAAAAAAACTTAATATCGTTATTATCTCTCGATTGGTTCCGCTATGAAAATGTTGATTGTCAGTATTTTATTTCAAACACTAAATAAGTATTTTTTTTTAAATTTGACATAATATGGACAGAAATGAGGTCATCTTGAAGTTAAAAAATATTCCAACCCAATCATAAATTATGATCACGTATAGCTCGCGATGAGGTTCAACTTTAAAAGCACTTTGCTTAGTCTTTCTCATTATGACCAATTGATAATGTTTAGGAAGATATTAACTAAAAAGAGGGACGTTTCGTGGAGCTAAAAATGGAAAGGTCTGTTACTGTACGTAAATATACTTCAGACAGAAGCAACTTTGGCCATGTGGGCAAAATATCACTTGGCCGCAACCAATTTTTGGTTTTGGGAGACGCGAGAGTACTGAGCCCACCTAACTAAAACGAAATATGCTTTATATAAAGAAAATGCAACTTAAATTTAAACACTTTAAATGTATCAAAACTCCAAATTTCAGCCAGATATTCCAACCGTAAACCATTTTCGTCCTTTTGGGGCTCGTAGGTACTATGTAGGAACTCTGGCTTTTCTCGAAAATCTGCCGATATCCGTTAAACTGTAGAATTTCACTATAAATTGCAATGGACTGCTCACATATAGGGCACCATGGATGTATATTACGCTAAATGTATATTATGGGTTTTGATATTAAAGTTAAGGAATGTGAATAAAGAAAAATTATCAGAAAGAAGCGTAAGTCATTTAAACAAGTCTTCCTACTTACCCGATGCCGATTCAGCGTGTCCCATGTTTGATTTAACTGAACCAACCAGTAACGGTTTTTTTCTATCTTTGCAGAAAAGGTCTGTAATGGCACCCAATTCTTCCGGGTCGCCAACCTTTGTGCCGGTTCCATGGCATTCAATCATATCTACAGTGTTTGGGTCTATGTCTGCCTCGGTGTAAATTTCCTCCATCAACCGTTTTTGCATCGCACCAGAAGGATATGTGAATCCTGAAAGAAATTGATTATGACTATTTGTAGTATGAAGAAAATAGCGAAAGGTGACTCATGTCAAATCATGTGAGGAATCAAAATTAGGAAATTTTCAGAAGCCTCTTCTTTTTGAAGTGTAAAACTATTATCAATGCTAAATCAAAGGAAATAAACTAATTGTAATGCAAATCCGCTCAAGAACAGATCCTTTAAAACCACATAATGATGTGGTAAATCAAATAGCCGTTTGATGTTATAGCAGTTGATCAAATATATGGGAGAGTAGCCATTTACCAGAAACGTATCGGTATAGTTCACAGATAAATATATAAACAAATCCTTTTTGTTTCGGACAACGATTTATTTTGGTTTTTGACCGTCTCACTCGTGACACAAAAAAACGTTTTCTCACTAAGCTCGGCGTTACATATATATGTTTAACAAAAAGTGAGACCGAAAAGAAAATATTGTTAATTAGAATCCAATATTCTAGAGAGCCTAATTTAATATAGGTGTGTATACCTTATCAAGAACAATCAGAGGTGACACTTCTGAAAAAATCGAGAAGGGTGGGATTAAGGGGTGACAATTCGTCCACGAGCAGAAAAAGGGCTTTTGTACTCAGCTTTTAAATGTCGACCTTCAAAGTATAATATCATCTAACACAAGGGCAAGTTGTACCTATAGTTGTTTGTTTATTTGTTTAATTTGTGCCCCCATCCCAACCAAAATCCTGGCTTTGTTACTGTAATTATAATCATCGCTAAAAACCCTTAGATATAAGCAAAGGTCAGGCAATCATATTATAAAACCAATACCAATATTCTTTAATGAATATTCTTACAAAATTTTGCATAATTATTCCAACTTTACTTTATTTGTAGCCTAGTTTAAAATGTAAAACAGTGGCGAATTTCAGCTTGCACCAATATCGTATACATAAACAATTACCTTGTACTTTGCTTCCATCTGTGTTCGTTTTCGAGTGCAAAACCTTTGCGTAAACTCGTCTAGCGTCAGGATGTTTCTGCAGAAAAACGGCGCAAATTGCTTCAGATCTCACGAATCCACTCGCTTTTGCGTCGAAAGCTTTGCATTTCCCGTCTTTAGACAAGGCACCCAGTTTTTGAAACATTAAAGAGATTGCAGGCTTTAAGGTGATGCTCACTCCACCAACAATAGCGGCTTCGCATTGGTTGGCTCGAATGGACAGAACTGCTTCGTTCAAGGCTAACAAACTGGACGAACAGGCCGCGTCGATGGCCAAACTGGGACCTTTGAAATCGAAAGCGAAGGAAACGCGATTGGCCGGAAATGAACGGCCGCAAGTAGTCACGTGGTAGCCTTGAACCTTCGCCGCATCTGCGGAGTACGCTTCTTCGGATTCGGATAATACTTGACCGATGAATACTCCGATATTTCTTCCTCTCAACGTCTGTGGGCTGTACCCTACATTTAAACATTAAGAGATACTCTAACACGACGTTTATTTGCGGCATTATATTTAAGGTGGCATTAACGAGGAGACTACCCAAGGTGATTCAGGCCCGTACATAGCCGCCAAAACTCGGGGGCGCTCAAATTCTTTTTGGGGGTGCCAATACCTTGAGTAATTTTTATCTCCCCACCTATGAAATTAGTAAATATACTAATCCGGTTATAGCCCTAAAATATCCGTCAAAACATTTTTGATAAGCTGGTTCAATATTTCTACAATTGAAAAGTTTTCTGGTGCAGTGAGACGCGCGAAAGCAATTTTCAAAAACTTTAGTAAAATGGTTTCAAATATTAACTGAACTGATACTAGCTCTCTAGTAAAAGTAATTTTCCTTTTTGGTTAATATACAAATATTTTAGATCATATCTTTCGGTAATTGAGCAATCGATTTTTTTTGGGTCAGTCGGATTGGGGATGCTCAAGTACTCATTTGGGGGCACTGAGCATCCCCTGGCGCCCCCCCCCCGTGTACGGGCCTGAGGTGATTATCACTGATTTTGTTGAAACTAGGTGGGTATGTAGACCTAATGGTAACATGAAATTTCACCAAGGGATAAGTTGCAATGGGCCTTAGTTTTGCCATGGCAACCGAAAATGTTTTTTACTACACAGTATGTATATTTTCCCATTGAAAATAACATGGGAATCTGAGCACTTCTAATTGAATTTAGTTGTTTGAATTTGATCAAAATTAATAATTAATTAAGTGCTCAGGTTCCCATGTTGTTTTCAAGGGAAAAAAATACATACTGTGTTGTCAAAAACATTTTCGGTTGCAACTTTTCCTTTGGTGAAATTTCATTTAACCATATGGTCAACATACCAACCTAGTTTCAACAAAATCGGTGATAATCACCTCGGGTAGTCTCCTCGTAAGTACTACAAATTGTTCACTCAATCGAATCTTGGTGAAAATAATCATTATGTCAGAGTTTTGGGAAGTGAAAAGATATGTCTAGTGACGGGATTGAAGGAGCTACAAGAAAATGTAAGAACGTCACGTACACTCTTAAAAAAAAATGTTTTTTTAATGGTATATTAAGAGTCTAAAATTATTAAAAAAAACACTCTTTAGTGTTTTTTCTTGTCCCAAATTTAAATTTTTAAAAGGTGTATACACGGTGTTATATTACACCGTAAATAAAGTGATTTAACACTCGGTAGGGTTACCTCCCTTAAGGCAGTAGTTTAACACTTTAATGGAAGTAGTTTAACACTTTAAAGGAAGTAGTTTAACACTTTAAAGGAAGTAGTTTAACACTTTAAAGGAAGTAGTTTAACACTTTAAAGGGAGTATTGTAGAACCCTTAAAGGGAGTAGCTAATGTATGAAAATTAACCTTTTTAAGAGTGTGTGTGTGGTTTTAATTACTGAATAGCTATTACAATATTAATTAAAAGAAACAAAGAACTGTATTCAGAAATGTGAAACGCAGAAATATACGTAATAATTAGGTTCTGATCATTTCAAACCATATTATGATTTTCTGGCAATCATTATGCAAGAGCTTAAATGGTTGTTTTCGTGAGTTTCGAAATTTTGTATTACGTTATCTTCCGGTGTTGTCAGAAATAAATAATATTTCATACAGAACTCTGACTATGGCTTCTGGCTCCTCATTGACAATGGTTGACATTATGTAATGCCGTCATGTTGGTCATATAATCATTATTCATGAAAAACTAAAATTAGTTCCATCCTTTGAGGAACGCTCGCTATTTTCGATAACTCCCGGTACTATTATCTGAGTAAGATTGCAATCTAGAGCTCGTAATTTGGCTCTAGTATTTGTCCTTAGTTTTGAAGCATACTCTAGCTACAGACTTTTTGCATTATTTATGCCTATTGTTATTAAGATGTTTTCCTAAAGTCGTGGAAGTCAAACACATTTAAAGTTGGATTTATTATTATCTTCTTATGGAATCTTAACCTTTCTATCTTCTGTTAACAATGTGACAGTCACTAACCCGAATCAACTATAGCTTCGTAAACCACTTCCAGGAGGATTCTTTGTTGGGGATCCATTTGATCCGCCTGCTTTGACCTGATTCCGAAGAAATCTGCGTCGAATTTCGTAATATCCTTTAACCCGCCTTTACGTGGTGGAATACCAAATATACCTACAAATAAATAATTTTATCATAGATGCTGTCCTCGCCCGTGGTTCACAATTGAAAAAAATTTAAATAAAACGAAACGTTAATGACTCTATTGGTCAAAAGTTAAAAAACGTTTCTGGCAATAAAATACAGTATTATTTATAAAACGTTTTACTTATGCAATATAAAATTTTAATTGTAATTCAGCCGGTAAAAGATTTTGCTATCAAATCCTTTACCGAAACGAAGGAATTATCTTGCCGAATAACAACGATTTGATTTGTAATTAAAATAGCAGTATTTTCAACCATTGTTATATATTCCTTTTGTTTGACCGTTAGTGTATTCATATCTTTTGAAAGGATATAGAGCCGCGCCACCATGATGTCAGCGGCAGAGAGGGGGTTTTATTAAAAGGGGTCAAACCTGGCTTGATAACGTCAAAGAAAGAACACCATTTGGAAAACATCTTTGAGCATATGTAATCAAATTGTACACGATTCGGACCAAATCTGCATGGATCATAAAACGACATGTCTAGTTTGCACCCTTCTGACTAGTGTTACACAGATTATTGAATTACATGCCAAGTAAGCCCGTTATTAACCAAAATCATAAGATGTTCTTTCAAGTTTTCACACTTCCGACCAAAACTGCACAAATCAGAAAATGACCAAACAAATTTGTAGGCAATCACTAAATTTAAACATCATAAAATGAGCTGCCACGATTAATTAAGAGCCTAGGTTACGGATTTTAGTCGAAGAAACCATTTAGAACTTACAGTCTGGTGTAATCAAATATAATATAAGATGTCGCTAACTACCTCAAATATAAACATTTAAATTTATTAATAAGGTTTCTTATAACATTTTTGATAACCTACCATACCCTATGTACGCCCCAATGCAGATTTAGGCAATTGAGTATCTCCACTACTGCAAAACAGTTTAATATTCTTCAGACAATAATTTTGCTCATTTGTCAAAACGAGGTTATATTGACCAATGAAGATTCTGAAGACCTTCTTTAGAAACCATTTTTTCAACAAAAAAAAAACAGTATGGGTCAGCTATAATAGGTGTTTTTACAAAAGATCGGTGGTCACGTGTTTTCAGTAAGTTTGCGTCACTACGGTCAAAATGAAATCTCGAAGTTGGCCGATAATTTAGTGTCGTCCGCTATTTAAGACAAGGCTTTACCTGTCGTTTAGTTTAACAGTAAAGTGAATGTTCTAACTGCTATAGAAGATTATTTATTTTTGCTGAGTATTTTATATCTTTCAAGGTTAGTAAATAAAAAATAACTAAAACCAGACTACCTTATAATATACATAACACATAAAAATATATTTTTAATACAACCCTAGCCTTTATTTATCTATTTGTAACGCTGTTAATATTTAAAACTAAAATTGTCTACACGCGGGCCTTAGTATCAGCAGCCGGATCTTAGCAGACGATGCCTTGCTCAAACATACTGAATTCCCATGAGCCTCTATAGCGATTTTTTTTGTAGAACCACCTATTGACCTATTGGCAGTGAAGGGTATGATTTATCAGAAGATTGGTGATAATGTAAATGTACATACCAGGCGTCCATCGTCTGTCGTCTTCGGTGACGAGGTCATTTTTGGCAAACAAATTATTTTTTAATTCTTCAATGTTATCGGATTCGGGGAAACGTCCGGAAATACCGGATATCACTATTTCGTCTGGTACCTCCCATCGAGGCATTGGCGAATCAGTAATAATTTCGTCAGTCGAAGGCAAAGACATGGTAAAATATTTTGATTCTGTGACTTTTCTACGTAAACTATTAGGATTACAATAAAATAAAATAGTTTGTAAGATTTCTTACTCCGTCTAGGAGTTAATGTTTATTAAGAATATAACCAAAGATAATTAATAACTGATCGGCACAAAATATATATTATAGCGGGAAAACATGATAAAACTAATAACCTGCCAGAATATTCAATGTAGATGTAATTTTGTGGTATTTTCCTTTGAATTTAGAGAGTTTGCGGCATTTAAATATTTAATCTGAACACTACATTCCCATTGCGTTAACGAATTTTCGTTCCGCTTTTCAAATGTCAAGCTGCAATTGATTGTTATATAAAAAATATATTGGTTCGAAAAAATAGAAAAATTATTTTTCTTGTTCAAATTTGAAACTTTGTGCTGCGGAATTTAAACAATTGGAAAATCAACTGTGAAATTATTTCTTTACAGCATAGTGGGTTTTGAAATTTAATAAGAAACTGAACACATCAATTAAAAAGGAAGTGTTCTATCCTTAATCATTCTTATATTGTAGAATCGCTGGATAAGGTGGTCGGAGAAAGCTGATACACTCTTTAAATCGAGATTAATGGTCTTTTGACAAATTACCACTTTTCGTAAATTACCGCTTTTTTAACATTATAATTTAAGTAATTTTTAACTTACCTTAGTTTAAAATTAATATAATAGTAATAATCGTATCGAGAGGTAGCTTTACCTTTATAGAATAAGGACACCGACGTATGAGAAACATTTGGGCCTCTCTAATCATTTATAAGCAAAACCGCCGGAAATTATCCATTGTTGTATTGTTTACAAATAATTTGGAAGAATGGAGATAACGTATATAGCTTTTCTATAAAAATTTGGAATACTATTAATTGTATTATCATATCAAAGTCTATAAAGAACGTGTTTTAAACCATATGGTATCCCTGGTCGTTTGTTTTAAAAATTATTTAAAGCTATAGGTCTGAAATTAAGGATTATCGATTTCAAGTATTTATTTATACTTTGGGATAATGAGTCAATTTCGGCGTTTTTTCTGCGACCTACCTCATCACGGTCTACCAGTGTACTCCTCCTCCCCTTAACTGGCAGTTAAATTTCCTTGGTATCTTATTGGTTCCCTAAAAAGTCTTAGAAAATAGCCATCGTTTGACTACGGTAAGGTTCAAGTCAAGTTAAGTAAGTCTTAATGGTGTTTGGCTCCTAACGTTGGGACAAAAGACGAAAAACCTCCAATAAAGTTTAGGAATTATTACGCATAAGAGGTTGACAATAATGTTTATTGATTAACATAACGTTACGTAACAATGTTTAAAAAGGCTTGGTTTATTGATTCATGCTTGTCACGGCGTGCAGAATATATATTTCATCAAATAGCACCAGGGCTTCAACACCCGGTCCTGCCAAAATGCGTTATACCAGTTCCATAGAATTCTTACACCATTATATCTAGGAGCAACAAACAAAGCACCCCACACAAGGAGAACGCAACCCGTCAAAACTCATGCATTTTCTTGTGTACATTTTTCATTGGTAATGGTTAGACGCTTTAGCGCCTACTGCCGTCGGAAGGGAAAATTTGGAAATTGTCTTCCCCCTTTTCGTAAAACGTTCAGTCTAAAGGCTCGTTCAATGAAATTTGTACACAACACTGCGTTAGCGTGTTTACAGACTAGCTAACTAATTGGGGTAATATTGTGATTTAAAATTTTATTTTATTTTATATTTATATTTTAATAATTCACACTGACTTACATATACTTTGGATTTATCGGTTACATTGATTCTATTACACACGTAAATTGTTAAAATCAGTAAAACTTTTGTTTATTTTTTAACACGCTGACCTTCTGCTCGCGTGATATTAGAACTTGAATATGGCGCGTGGTAAAATTTTAAATCAAATTAAAACTAACGAACGACTGAAGAAGAGCCTCGGCTCGAAACGTCTTGTATAAAATAAGTTTTATCTTCTAATACCATGCCGTTTTCTCTGAATTAAACATAATTTCTACTAATATTCACCATGGTAAATAATAAGTTTAATATATACGATTATATACATGATCAGAGACATGTATCATCATTTTATCGGACTCGTCATGTTGGCAATACTTTGGCAAGAGTATCGAATCAACTAACCTTCTTGAGTAAATGTAAGTCATGGAATTTGATACCTAATGGATTACGAATTAGATCATCCTATACACCCACGTCGGGTGGGAATGTAAGAATTCAACGCGACACTTATACTCTGGAGAGTAGCATCCTTCATGATAGTATTCTAGCCCTAAGACGAAAGAAAGCGGACCTTCAAAAAGAATTTAAATTTCTCTCTAACCGCCTCTCCAACACCCTTGATTCTCAGATTTTATCAATTTTACTTGACGTTATCTCACGTTCTAACTCTAAAGAGTTCCAAGAAGCTAAATCTAAACATATCCGAAAATTCAACGAACTATGCCTCAGACACGCTACAAGTAATCCGAAATCGAGACATCACATTGATCATCCATCTAACCCTTCTATAATCACCAACCTTTCTAATCGACAATTGACAACCGGCGAAACTTCGCTACTAGAAAAGGGTCTTAACTTCAAACCAACACAAACCAATCCCAATATCAATGATATCTATGCTACAACTGAAAATTTCTTACGCACTTCAAAACAATCCGATCAAGATAAACAGGAAATAAGGAGTCTAATCAAAAATTCGTTCAAACACGAGAAACAAGTGAAAAACTTAACTCCATCAAATCTAAACAAAATTGAAAGAACAGCTCTCAAATTCTTTAAAGAAAATAAGGACATTATTGTTTTAGAAGCGGATAAGGGTAAAAAAGTAGTTGTTATGGATAGACTTGATTATGTTCACAAGATGGCTGAGTCTTTAGATAAGAACAATTACTTAAAGCTAAAAAATGACTGTACTCAGGACATTGATAGGAAACTTAGGATTATTATAAATCAAGCGGTGAAATCAAAAGAAATTACGGAAAAGGAGAGATTTAGATTCTATAATGACAATGTTCAGACCCCTCATATTTATGGAAAACCCAAAATTCATAAGCCGAATAACCCACTACGAACTATAGTAGCTTCATATGGAAACCCAACGTACAACACGGGAAAAATTTTATGTAATATAATTTCCCCTTTAATTGGAAACAATATTTCTTGTTTAAAAAACTCTGAAGATTGTATTAAAAAACTAAAATCCCATTGCCCTGTCTTATCCCAGAATGACGTCTTAGGGAGTTTTGATATAACCGATATGTATGGTAGTATCCCTATAAATGAAGCCCTTAAATTATTGGAATCTAAATTGAGAAATGACCCTAATTTATTACAAAGATCTCCTCTTAAAATCAATACAATTCTTAAGCTTTCGGAATTATGTTTAAATAGTACTTATTTTGACTTTAATTCCCAAATTTATAAACAAAAAGACGGCCTAGCAATGGGGAATCCATTATCACCGGTTATAGCAAATCTCTTCGTGGAAAATCTAGAGGATACCATTTTTGGGTCGGACATGGACAAAAATCATTTGGCTTGCTGGCTTCGTTTTATGGATGATATATTTTTTGTATGGAAGGGAGACTTGGATTCATTAACGACTTTTCACAATGATTTAAATAATTTACATAACTCTATTCACTTCACTCTTGAACTAGAAGTTAACCACGAAATTCCTTTTTTAGACCTATTTATTAAAAATGTTAATGGTAAACTAACCTTTTCATTATTCCAAAAGCCTACTCATTCAAAAACCTTTTTAAACTTTAATTCAAACCACCCCAACCATGTAAAAACATCAGTCGTAAAAGGTTTAAAACACCATATTGAATCCATATCTGATAACCCAATTGCGGATAAATTAAAAATTAAAAATCAGTTAATTGAATCAGATTATCCAAAAACACTTATAGAAACCATATTTGACAGAAACTTAACCAGCATGCCTTCTGATATGAAAAGTAAACCTAAAGAGGAGGTTTTAGTTTTACCCTATATACCTAAAACCACAGAGAAACTTAAACGTATTTTGAAAAATTATAAAATAAACTTAGTATCAAAAACCACTAATATACTAAAAAATCAAATTTCTCATTTAAAACCTAAAATAGAAGATTCCGCCATTCGAGGCGTTATTTATGAAATCCCTTGCTCATGTGGAAAAACGTATATTGGTGAAACAAAACGTTCCATTTTAGACAGGATACGTGAACATAAATCCTGCGTGGCTAAGGGCGATATGAATAACGGAATTTCAAAACATATTTGGTCTACGTTAAACCACTCTATTAAATGGGATGATTACAAAATTTTAAAACGGGAAACCAATTGGTACAAAAGAAAATTCTATGAAGGATTGTATATTCGTAAACTAGGTAATTTAAATTTAGATAAAGGATGTCAAGAAGTAACTAATTGGGGTAATATTGTGATTTAAAATTTTATTTTATTTTATATTTATATTTTAATAATTCACACTGACTTACATATACTTTGGATTTATCGGTTACATTGATTCTATTACACACGTAAATTGTTAAAATCAGTAAAACTTTTGTTTATTTTTTAACACGCTGACCTTCTGCTCGCGTGATATTAGAACTTGAATATGGCGCGTGGTAAAATTTTAAATCAAATTAAAACTAACGAACGACTGAAGAAGAGCCTCGGCTCGAAACGTCTTGTATAAAATAAGTTTTATCTTCTAATACCATGCCGTTTTCTCTGAATTAAACATAATTTCTACTAATATTCACCATGGTAAATAATAAGTTTAATATATAGCTACGTTCTAATTGTGTTTGTTGCTCCTAGATGATATTATCAGCCTATCTTAAAGTTGAATTTCCATTTTACTTGGATTGAATTTCTAAAGAATGTGCTTAGTAATGAAAAGTTATTAAAAGAGCGTAATAACTGATTGATTATCTTTTCGTCGACACAAAAATTTTGAAAATTTCTTTTTAAAGTAACTTTTTATCCAAAAGGGGCTCCATTAATGACGCCACCGACCCTCTGTATACTTTTTGTTATTTTAATTTTCCTAATCGTGGCAAATATCCTATTACCACACCAATATAATACTCTAAAGATCAAATGATAATAAGATCTTGAAATAACTGATTTTCTCTATTCTATTGTCTATTGTAGGCCACAAGTGTCATTCTCTGAATCCCATACACCTAGTTCACATCTCCATTCATGAAATTTATATCAGTAGCCTGAATTTATTTCAAATTTAGATTTTGACACATTATGCTGAAAACGTTTATCATCCTAAGTGGTTTCAATGTTGAATCATCATATTCGTTTTTTTTTCACCAGCTGGAGTGACTCTGGATTTGACAACTTCCTATTTTATTCTTATTTCGAGGATAAATAATACATTTATTGCTTACACTAAAAGTTAGAAAGATAAATAAAATAAATAAAACCATTGTTTTAAGAGGATTATTTAAATGAAGAAGATTAAAAAATGTTACATTTACAAGAATTTTGTTATTTAAAAACAACACCAAAACTAAACTGTCTAACATTCAGTTTTAAGGGAATATTCTAAAGTATCAAAAATTTTAAATTAAGAAAGTACTAACGGTTTTTCATGAATTGAAATTCTGTTTATCTTTAAATCCGTTTCCCCGCTTAACACGCGATCCGGTTTTGGATTCCAAGACTGAGACGATTCTCTAAACTTAGAACGGTACATTTAAATTGGAAATTAGAAAACCTCATGTTCGTTTTGCCATCTAAATCGTTTTCCTTTTTAACATTTCATGTCCTTTCAATTAATTTAATTTTAAAAAATAAGTATATTTCTTGGTTGTCTCACTCTACCCCGCTCTTAAAGAAGTAAAAGCAAACATTTTTTATCGTCCAATTACGTACATGTACTTTCGACATCTTGGAAAAACTGCAGATAGATAAGGTCGAGTGACGGGGTGGTTAGCACTTTCACCTCGCAGATTGTTGCACAGGGTAAAACTCAGAGTTACTTCTTCCGCGTTGAGTTTGCAAGTTATATCCCCACTGGTTGGAGAGGTTTTCCCCCGAGGTCTTCGGTTTCCCTTTCCATTAAAACTGGTTGAGTTTAATGATAATAGCAAATGTATGGAGCTGTTGGCTGGCGTGGCATGAAGGGCTTGCCACCATCTCCTACGAATTATAAATAAATAAATAAATGGCATTTAAAGTAGCTAGATGACTTTGAACTAAGGAGGTGCGTTAGATTAAAGATAATTTAAAAGTAAATACGAGTGCTTCATTTAGAATATCTAAACACTTGTAGAGGTTAACGGTAATAGTTAGTGTAGGGAGCTGTTGGCTCGCGTGGCATGAAGGGCTTGACACCACCCTCCTACGCATTGTAACCCGGCCACCTGCTTAAAGGCATTATAAGTCGCTAGATGACTTGGGCCTAAGGTGGTGCCTTGGGTATTAGCCTAGCTGATTATTATTATTATTATTATTACTATACTTCAGCTACTACAAAGACCTGCTAATAGTGCATCTCGACTCCGTTAAGTTGGCGCCCCCTTGTGTTATTTTTCAGAAAATAATTAACTTAATAAAAGGCACCCATTGTGCACCATTATGCACCACCAATATTTTAACCACTTCCGTTTAATTGAAAATTAAAACTTAAAAGGGGGTGCTAACTTAATCATAGCGCCCCCATATCGAGTATCACCTTAAAAATGGGTGCCAATCAAACGCACCCATTACGCACCGAAGAGTTTTTATTTCGCACCATACTAGTTACGGGGGAATATTAATTTTTAAAATTTAGGACCCCCGAAAATTTAGCTCTCCCTCAGCGCCCCCTATCGTCTACCGCCGTAAAAATGGGTGTCAATCAAACGCACCCATTACGCACCAAAAAGTTTTTATTTCACACCATTATAATTAAAAAGTTATTCAATGAGGGGCGCTAGGTTTACCTTAGCGCCCCCCATTGCCAATCACCATTTAAACAGTGGCATTGTTTGGTACCCATTGCGCACCAGTACGCACCACAGTTTAATTACTACGCACCATACTAGTTAGGTTAAAATAACGAATATTTAAATTTTCGCGTTTTTAAATTTAGTCAAGATTAAAGGGGGTGCTAGATTAACCATTTGTTACCTTGTGTAAACGGCCGACCTGCACGCCAGCTACGAATAGCTCTTTCTATAATATAATGCGAAAAATAACATGTATAAAGGCCAAAGGGGGCGCATTCAGAACTTACGCTGTGGAAAATTCGCGTAAAGCTTTTCTCCCGCGCCAGTGTCGTCATTGGGTTCCAGTAACTCGAGCAGACGGGCGAGAAAAATGGCTTATATTTATTTTAGAGTTGTCTGTCTTTATATAGAGAATTTATAGACCCATAATACAAATGGGTTATTTCAAGATTCCATATTTTTCAACTTTAACTTTTATCTATTAATTTTCTTAGGTGATGTAGTTTATGTAAAATATAAACATGAATCTTGGCACAATATAGTTTTAATGTCAAGTTTTATTGATACTTAGAAAAAGTAACAAACATTTCAAAAGTCAGATCTTTGAGATCATTATTAGAAAAATATAACATTTAAATCCGAACTCTTAAATTTTACCAGTAGTTTGATTTTGATATCACAATATCAAATTATACATTCAAAAAGCCTTTATACATATTAAAACAAGTTGGCAAGCCCAAATATACCTCTCCTCGGAAGAATTGTCCCTAGTGCTATTAATTTCTCGTGATAACCCTTAAAGATATATCTCCGCAATTTAGAGTTATTTGTTAAAAATGTTATCCCAGTTCTATCCCGCCCGGTATAAAATTTTAATTATAATTAAAATAATTGAGACGAAACGACCAATTTTAATTTATTCAGAATATCATAAGTTAAGTAGTTACAACAGTGAGTTAGACGTACTATAACAATGCACAATTGAATTAAACCCTTTTTACAGTACAAGTTTATCAGTTGAATATAATACGAAGCAAATTTTAATGAAAGAAATATCTACAGAGGGTATTATAACGACCGTTCGCTTTTTGGTTTATAATTTTAACGGAATCGGGCCGATTTGTTAAAAGAATATTCCCTAAGGCGGCGCGATAAATTTACGAGAATAATTTCCCGTCGCCGTTATATCGAAAATTTATTTGATTCGAGATTGCCAGAACTGTAATGTTGTGGGCGAGTGATTAGAAAATAAAATGGCAACCAGAATTATGCAAAATTATAAATGTTTATTTTTAGCCAGAACAGTCTATGGAACGTTCTAGATTTAACTTTGATCAATGACCCAACAATATATATCCCTTCTACGTAATTGTACTAATTACTTCCAATCTACTTAATTAGCCTCACAGGTTGAGTTGATAATTTCAAGGGTATAATTAGGTTATTCCAATTCAAAAAATAATAACAATCAATTTTATCTTACAGCTGACTTGAGTTGGTTCACAATTACTTTAACACTTTCAGTCTTGAACACGCACTGTTCATACACTTAAGTCCATTCACTGATTTCACTCACGTTCCAAACGCGAAACACAATTTAAATATTTTCTTGACCGAAGACCGAACATACTAATTAAAACCGCAAAGTTACCTCATAACTTTTGACCGACATCAGGACCCCGTCCTGTAGTAGTTCGTCTGACAGACAAGAACTAAGAAAGACTATATCTTCTATATTGACGGCAACGGCCTTATATACGTTTATTTTGTGTTTTTTTGACCCGTCGAGATTTGACTAAAGTTCGAAAAATTGAAGAGATTATATTTTTTACCCGGTTTGATTGATAGTTCTCCACACGGTGGCGCTATATTATTACTTTGATATAGTTTCCGCGGGAGTTTTGGATAATTATCCTTTTTCTAAGCGTTATTAAAAGGTAACAATGAACTACTTTTTGTGTTTTAACGAAATTTTGTTAAGAATTTAACAAAAATTTAAAACAAAACAAAAAACCGTACCAAAGAATAAACAAACAAAGTTCAATAAACAATATATACAGATATTGTATTAATCCGTTTAGTAAAAAAACCCGCCTTATCATAATGGTTCCTTTACTTAAATATTTTCCCTAAGGAAGTCAATGGCTCGGCGGTGAACTATCCGCATTGTTACAAAGCGACCAGAGTTCAATTCCTGATCACGATAAAATTTTACATTAAAATACTAAAATATTTAATTAAATATAAGATTAATATAATCTATAAATATTTAATTAAATATAAGATTAATATAATCTATAAATATTTAATTAAATATAAGATTAATATAATCTATAAATATTTAATTAAATATAAGATTAATATAATCTATAAATATTTAATTAAATATAAGATTAATATAATCTATAAATATTTAATTAAATATAAGATTAATATAATCTATAAATATATAATTAAATATAAGATTAATATAATCTATAAATATTTAATTAAATATAAGATTAATATAATCAATAAATATTGAATTAAATATAAGATTAATATAATTTATAAATATTTAATTAAATATAAGATTAATATAATTTATAAATATTTAATTAAATATAAGATTAATATAATTTATAAATATTTAATTAAATATAAGATTAATATAATTTATAAATATTTAAAATGATGTAGAATAAATTATAGTACCTAACGTTATAACTTTGTAAAGGACATTCGCCAAAGCTGTTTTTTAGAAAAACACCGTAAATTAACAAGCGTTGTTGGCTGAGTGGTTAGAGTACATCTCTTGCACGAGGCAGATCCTGGGTTCGATTCCCGGCCGGCGCCAATAAATCGCAAATTGATACTAAGACGAATACCGTGTAAAATTGGTGGAAATCCTGCCATTGGACGATGAGAGGTTGCATATCACTCAGCACTCGGTCCGTCCCAAACTCATTAATAAGACGTTGGAGAGAAAACGCCCATACAAACACAAACAGAACAAACTCCACACCCGCAACATGAACTCAACACAAATGCGTACACGTTGTAAAACCCCTCCTAGGTTACATAGTACCCTCGGAGAGGTAATTATAAATTCCTAATATACTTTAACAAAAGATATATCATATTAAGTTTAATACTATTAATGTTAGGAATAATCAGGACTTTGAGATAAATTTGGTCTGGAATTGGTACTACGAGAAGATCTAGTATTTGATGAACTCAAGCTTTGACAGTCGTATAAATCTTCCATATCATTTGACTGCGATTTGTTGTTTAATAGAACGTTACTGTTTTCTGCATTCATTGAGATGTTTTTGGGTGGCTATTTTAAAGGTGAAAGACTTTTTGGAGACCGAGGCTCGTTTATCATTAATCTTGATTTTACTTCTAAACTTAATGGCAGAGGTGGGCAAAAGTTGTGAGTTTTCAAAAACTAGAAAACACGATCAATGAATAAGAAATAAAATATCCCATTGTAGTACGCTTATTCTGAGAGCGAACGAAATAAAACCAAATGTTATCTGGTTCGCTCAGAGTGAGCCATACGTGATCTGTGAAAATTCAACTCAACTTCAAGAGTTAAACTCTAAGTGAGCGCGCTCAATCTGAGCGATAGGGATCTTGACCGACTGATATTCGTTCTAAAAGCAGCAATCGAGTTCTCTTTAAGCGATGAGGCGCCTCGATCCCACGCAGGCGCTTACAACACGGCGAGCGAGTTTATCGCGAACGAAAAGAGGTTTTGTTCATTTTCATCGCTCACAGCGCCAGGAGAATACGCAGCCGCTTACATGCCAGCGAACCAGTTTATCGCGAACGAAAGAGGTTTTGTTCATTTTCATCGCTCACAGTGCCAGGAGAATACGCAGCCGCTTACATGCCAGCGAACCAGTTTATCGCGAACGAAAGAGGTTTTGTTCATTTTCATCGCTCACAGTGCCAGGAGAATACGCAGCCGCTTACATGCCAGCGAACCAGTTTATCGCGAACGAAAGAGGTTTTGTTCATTTTCATCGCTCACAGCGCCAGGAGAATACGCAGCCGCTTACATGCCAGCGAACCAGTTTATCGCGAACGAAAGAGGTTTTGTTCATTTTCATCGCTCACAGCGCCAGGAGAATACGCAGCCGCTTACATGCCAGCGAACCAGTTTATCGCGAACGAAAGAGGTTTTGTTCATTTTCATCGCTCACAGTGCCAGGAGAATACGCAGCCGCTTACATGCCAGCGAACCAGTTTATCGCGAACGAAAGAGGTTTTGTTCATTTTCATCGCTCACAGCGCCAGGAGAATACGCAGCCGCTTACATGCCAGCGAACCAGTTTATCGCGAACGAAAGAGGTTTTGTTCATTTTCATCGCTCACAGCGCCAGGAGAATACGCAGCCGCTTACGTGCCAGTGAATCATTTTATCTCGAACCAAGGGGGTTTCGTTCGATTCCATCGTTCTCAGCGCCGAGAGAATACGCAGCCGCTTACATACCAGTGAATCATTTTATCGCGAACCAAGGGGGTTTCGTTCGATTTCATCGTTCGCTGCGCCGATAGAATACGCAGCCGCTTGCATACCAGTGAATCATTTTATGATTTGTTTATGATTTGTATCTTTACCACCCCCACTAAATACAAATTTATTTTTAGGTCGCAGACTACCGGCTTATCAAAAACACCTCAAAAACATCAAGTGTTGTTGTTACAGAACAAAATTTAACTTTATATCGAGGGGCTAACCACGTCTGAAATTTCTGTAAACCGATTACAGAGAGTACATACAGCCTTTGGCGTACTCTTTTAAGCACAGTCAACGCTACAGGCTTGTACACCGATTACGCGTAGTCATCAGCCCCTCGCTTTATTAGCCTCTTCCTCCAGTATAGAGGAAAGGGGCTGTTTTTCCCTTCTGGCCGTTAGTGGTGTTGTTGGCGAGGTCGTTGGCGGTAAGCCCGCTTCGAAAAGATCTCCGCGAAACAGCACTTGCTACTCAACGGCACTCGATAAAAATTTCATTAATACGTCGTTCGATTGGCATTAGATCCCTTTATATAACTGTACGAAACCCACGCCGTTGTTATTAACCATAAGGGGCTTTTCGTCCCCCAAATGATTGGTATTAGTCCTCTCTATCTACCTCAGCCAGTGTTGAACCGCGGTTTTTAATCAAAGGGGGATATTTCGGCCCCCGATTGGGAATTACGGCGTATAGGTCCCCGGGAATCGACGAATGCTCTGCAATGCCACTCGATATAAATTTAATTTAGTCGTCATTCGATTAGTATTAGTCCTCTCTATCTACCACTGCTAGTGCTGAACCAACACTCTTAAAATCGTTGGGTTAAATGATTTTGGTTATTTCATTTTTAACTACTTTTTGAGTAAAAAATAACCCAAATGTAGTTGAAGATCTTGAAACGCAAAATTTGGGTTAAACAAAATTAGATTGTTCTTAAGATAATATAATAGCAACCCAAAATTGGGTCATACTATCGAACTTAAAGTTCCCACGCGCCAAAGACGATATGATCATCGAAAATGTGTCCATCGAACTTGTAGTCTTTGGAAGACTGGAAATTAAAAATTTTGTGTAAATTCTTGCATCGTTTCCATGAGTACTTGAAAGGATTCTTAATTTTTGATTCTAAAGGTATAGAATATTTTTAATTTAATTTACTATTTATAATTTAAATTTTTCCAATATTTAAAATTTATTTTTATGTTGTGTTGATATTTCAGTGGAAGAACTTAATGAGTTCCCATGTTTAAATTTATTGAAAATTGCCAAAATTGAGTCATATATTAACCATATTTTGGAAACCTATAAATTTAACCCAAAATATCGTTATAAAAATAACCCATTTTGGGTGAAAACGAAAACCACCCAATATTTTGTTTGGTTAAATACTAACTCAACAATGGGTAAAAAAACAACCCAACTAATTGTTAAATTATAACCCAAAATTTTGTCATATATTAACCATATTTTAGGCTAATGTTCAATCCATATTTGGGTAACTTTTCACCCAAAATAGCGTTATGAAAATAACCCTTTTTGGGTGAAAACTAAAACAACCCAATATTTTGTTTGGTTAAATACTGACCCAACAATGGGTAAAAAAAAACAACCCAACTAATTGTTAAATTATAACCCAAAATTTTGTCATATATTAACCATATTTTAGGCTAATGTTCAATCCATATTTGGGTAACTTTTCACCCAAAATAGCGTTATGAAAATAACCCTTTTTGGGTGAAAACTAAAACAACCCAATATTTTGTTTGGTTAAATACTGACCCAACAATGGGTAAAAAGCAACCCAACTAATTGTTAAATTATAACACAAAATTTTGTCATATATTAACCATATTTTAGGCTAATGTTCAATCCATATTTGGGTAACTTATAAATTCTCCCAAAATAGCGTTATGAAAATAACCCTTTTTGGGTGAAAACTAAAACAACCCAATATTTTGTTTGGTTAAATACTGACCCAACAATGGGTAAAAAAACAACCCAATTTGGGTCAAAAACAACTCAATATTTTTAAAGCAAGTGTCAAGTAGCTCTTTTTGCAACAGATGTCGCTATCGTCGACATCAAAACAAGATGCTTATGCCACATTTTGACCCAAAATGAGATAATTATACCCCTCACGTTGATTGGATCGGTTTTAAATTGGACAATAACATACATTACAGCAATTATAAACAATATTTTTATATGGGATATATTATTTAGTTTAAAGTCCTCTAAATAGTGTATAAGTTGTTAAATATAATACTCTACAATGGCGCTCTGACCACTTTATCATTTGGCTATTTTGTATTTAACTTCCTTGGCCATTAATAGATGGCACCACGCCCTCCACTAAAGTCGCTTTTTTCCGAATAATCGGATAGATTCATTGCCATTTCTAATACCAGGGGCCTTTCCACAATACAGGTGGCAATGATAGAGCCGACAGTTGCTTTAAGAGTGAAGGTGTTTAATAAAACGGGGGATATTTCGGCCCCCGATTGGAAATTACGGCGTATAGGTCCCCGGGAATCGAGGAATTATCTTTAATGCCACTCGATATGAATTTAATTCAGGCGTCATTCTATTGGTATTAATTATCTCTATCTACCTATGCCAGTGCTGAACCGCAGTTTTTAATCAAAAGGGGATATTTCACCCCACCCGAATGGAAATTACGGCGTATAGATCCCCGGAAATCGACGAATTATCTTCAATGGCACTCGATATAGTTTTATTTCGGGCGCATTTGGCCAATATTCCAGAATATATCACGCATTTAGCCAATATTCACGAATATATCACGCATTTAGCCAATATTCACGAATATATCACGCATTTAGCCAATATTCACGAATATATCACGCATTTAGCCAATATTCACGAATATATCACGCAATTAGCCAATATTCACGAATATCACGCATTTAGCCAATATTCACGAATATATCACGCATTTAGCCAATATTCACGAATCTATCACGCATTTAGCAAATATTCACGAATATATCACGCATTTAGCAAATATTCACGAATATATCACGCATTTAGCCAATATTCACGAATATATCACGCATTTAATGTATGTTCACCAGGAATATTATGCGTGGTCACGAAGTTAACAAATATTCACGAAGATTGCGCATATTAGCAAAATCACGTGTGGCGCATATTCACGGATTTTACATGTTAATCATGTGGTCACGCATTTAACGAATATTCACGAATATCACGCGTGAATCACGATCTCTTCAACGGCACTCGATTTAAATTTAATTCAGGCTCCATTCGATTAGTAAATAACCTTTTAAGATGTGCTAGGAGGAAGAGGTTACTATTGTGGCTGTGCCACCTTGTATTACAAATACTTTCAATGTTTTCTACTGTACTATCAGTAATAAATAAAACAATTTGCTTCGATTCCTTAAAATGAAAACTGACTATTTCGTTATTAGAGGGAATATTATCTACAAGGCAACCTTTAAGGACGAGAGTTAAAAATATTTATGATAAAAAGAACTGCTACTTCATGGAATGGATGATCCTTACAATTCCTTAATAGTTAATCGAAGATTCGCGGGGCCTATTAGCAGCATACTGAAGATGGGAACCAGCATACTAAACCTTGGGTACAATAACTATTATGCCCCATTTTAACGCTAGCCAGTAGCGAACAAAAATCGTTCAAATCCGCTTCCAACTTTTGAACTTTCCGAGTCGATCGGTTTTAAACTGATAATTACAGCTACATTTCACGCACGCTTAGTGCGCATGCGCATGCGCATTTTGATTAATTTTGCCGCGAGTATCAAAATGAGGTTTAAGTCTGAGTAGACTTGAATGGGTATAGGGGTGCGAGAGGAATCTAGAGCCCATGGTCAGGGGGACTATAAACGCTCAAAGTTAATGCACCACTGATGACAAACCGAAAAAAAAAAACAACCTGCGGGTGCGTTAGTTGGGTATAACACATATAGGGGGAGGGTGTGATGTCGGGGTTTTTATAGAACAATTTTAATCTTTGGTGGGTGGGTACGCTGGGTACCCGACAAATCCAAATATTTGACAGTGAATAAATGTCAACAATTTATTTTTATCACGATTTGTGTATACGCTGCTCAAACATAACCATAAACTATAAACTTAAATATATAGTCTTTGTAAACTCAGAGTCGAGAGAGATCGCGCCAGAACATTTTGATGTTGCGTTCAGCAGTGACGGCGTAAAGGGGGCAACGGGGTGGTCTGCCTCGGGTGCCAGGGTAGCTAGGGGAGCTATTTTAGAGGTTCAAGGGCGAGGGGTGCAAATCAAGAAAAGTAGGAAAATTATTTAAGGGCTCGAGGGTGCGGGAGTACAAATCAAAGAAGTTGGATTTCACGAAACATTGGCACACGGGGGACCAAGGGCTGTATTAAGGCATGTTCCAAGTGTGCCATGGCAAAGGGGCCCCGAGGTTATGGTGAACTTAGGGGGCCCTGGCCATTGCCTTCGAAATAAATACTTCTTTTCCATTTTTAAATATATTATTATTTTTAGGGGCCCCAAATTCTACTTTGCACAGGGCCTCCAATAGTGTGAATCCGGCCCTGCGGGGACCAAGCCTTCTTAAGCTGTCACTGTCATTCAGTCATCGGCTTATACACCCTTTTTTTGGGGAATTCTCCATATCCTGGGACCAAAGACCCGTGCCTGGTTCCCGGTAGTGGCCGACTAGCGGGTGGCCAAAAAGAGGAGTTGAAAAGACCGCGAAAAAGAGTCTATACATTGGTGTTTTCAGGGCCGGCGTTAGGGGGGGGGGTAAGTGGGGCAAAAGTACCCCGGGCCCGGGCCTCTGAAAGGGGCCCGCTGAAACGGGTGCCTAACTAAAATTTTCTGATATTTCCAAAAAACCGAATTTTGGAGTAAAAATTACCTGGGGCCCGAAAATCCTAGCGCCAGCCCTGAGTGTTGTTGCTATGTTTCAGCGTACTAGAATTCTCCAAACATCTGCTTTTGTAGATAAAAGTCTCCTTATTTTTCCTTCAAATAAACCTTACCCGTTACTATTGTCTTCGTACTTTTAGCTTCTATTCGTAGATAACGATTTATAGTTTATACAGTGTCTTACGAATGGGTGTGTCAAATAAAATGTCTAATGAACATGGGTCCTAAAGCGCTTCGTTTCGGAGATTTGGGCTTTAAAAAAACACAAAAAAGCAAATTCACGAACGGTAATCTTCCTTGAACCAAATTGTTGGTTTTTAATTAATTGATAACAAATAACAATAGTTCATTAGTGAGCTTTTAGAAGTGAGATACGTCTGACTATAAATACAACGTATTTCAAAGTAGTGATACTGTTTCAAATAAAGGTAAAGTTAGATTTTGGTCAGATATTTATCTACTGTTTTTACCTCTTAGAGTGAACTATGTTCACTGAGAAGTTTTGCATTCGCCGTGTCTGTCTGCTGTGCGCTGTAAACGCGTTCGCAATTCCGGGGCCAATTTACGCGCATTCGCAGTTTTTTAAATTTTGTTAATATTATTTGTTTGTGTTATGGGGTGCGTTTGTTGTGTTGTTTGTTTGTGTTGTGGGGTGCGTTTGTTTGTTTGTGTTGTGATTTTGTCGTATTGGTTGTGTTCTGGGTATTAGCGCGTCTTGTGTATACTGGAACCCGAGCCCTCCTGCATGGTAGGTGAGTATTTTTCCACAGAACCACCGACACATATTACGCTTCCTTGAAAATTAAACATTCTGCTTAAAGGCACACTGTCAAGGTACATGCCCCTGGAACTAGCCTTCTTTAAACGAAAATATTTTTACAAAATTCTAGTTCCAGGGCGTAAAGATTTTCATTCTCGTGTTTACTTAAACAAAGTTAAAATAGGCGAATGAAAAAGTATTTTCCACATGGTCCTTCTGTTTCGATTTTGTCAACTCTAGAAAAGTAGGTTTGGTGAGATACTCCCTTCCTAACCTCCACCCAACCCCCTTGGCTCCGCTACTGGGTTAAGGGGCGCCTGGTCGTCTAGTGCCTAGAGGCCCTAAGGGTCTTAATCCGGCACTGACGTGAACTAGTGAAGTATCAACCGTCTCCAAACCTATGCATTTTAAAAACCATCTCACCAAAACAAAGCCAAATATGTATATATGTTGTAGCAGAAGTAGCAAAATAAAAATTAGTATACGTTACTTATACTTATAAGTATGTTTACTTTAGATTTATGATAAAAGCACCTACATATATCACCTTAGCAAAATAGACTATCATTAAAAAATTGAAAAAATTAAATTAATTAATATTAAAATGTGGCCAAATTTTCAGTAACACGCTATCTTGATCACCCTGTACATCAATTACCAACATTATTATAATCATCCTGTACTTAAATTACCAACAATAAAATATTCTCCCTGCACATTAACTATAAACAATATTTTAACCACCCTGTGCATTAATTCCTAACAATATAACAATGTAAAAACGTAAAAACAAGTATCATCAATAGGAGCGCTTTCTCAATCACTCAGTACATTATCATTATTCTCTCGGCGCTGAGAACGATGGAATCGAACGAAACCCCCTTCGTTCGCGATAAAATGATTCACTGGCACGTAAGCGGCTGTGTATTCTCTCGGCGCTGAGAACGATGGAATCGAACGAAACCCCCTTCGTTCGCAATGAAATGATTCACTGGCACGTAAGCGGCTGCGTATTCTCTCGGCGCTGAGAACGATGGAACCCAACGAAACCCCCTTCGTTCGCGATAAAATGATTCACTGGCACGTAAGCGGCTGCGTATTCTCTCGGCGCTGAGAACGATGGAATCAAACGAAACCCCCTTCGTTCGCGATAAAATGATTCACTGGCACGTAAGCGGCTGCGTATTCTCTCGGCGCTGAGAACGATGGAATCAAACGAAACCCCCTTAATTCGCGATAAAATGATTCACTGGCACTTAAGCGGCTGCGTATTCTCTCGGCGCTGAGAACGATGGAATCAAACAAAACCCCCTTAATTCGCGATAAAATGATTCACTGGCAATTAAGCGGCTGCGTATTCTCTCGGTGCTGAGAACGATGGAATCGAACGAAACCCCCTTCGTTCGCGATAAACTGGTTCGCTGGCACGTAAGCGGCTGCGTATTCTCTCGGCGCTGAGAACGATGGAACCGAACGAAACCCCCTTCGTTCGCGATAAAATGATTCACTGGCACGTACGCGGCTGCGTATTCTCTCGGCGCTGAGAACGATGGAATCAAACGAAACCCCCTTAATTCGCGATAAAATGATTCACTGGCACTTAAGCGGCTGCGTATTCTCTCGGCGCTGAGAACGGTGGAATCGAACGAAACCCCCTTCGTTCGCGATAAAATGATTCACTGGCACGTAAGCGGCTGCGTATTCTCTCGGTGCTGAGAACGATGGAATCGAACGAAACCCCCTTCGTTCGCGATAAAATGATTCATTGGCACGTAAGCGGTTGCGTATTCTCTCGGCGCTGAGAACGATGGAATCGAACGAAACCCCCTTCGTTCGCGATAAACTGGTTCGCTGGCACGTAAGCAGCTGCGTATTCTCTCGGCGCTGAGAACGATGGAATCGAACGAAACCCTCTTCATTCACGATAAAATGATTCACTGGCACGTAAGCGGCTGCGTATTCTCTCGGCGCTGAGAACGATGGAATCGAACGAAACCCCCTTCGTTCGCTATAAAATGATTCACTGGCACGTAAGCGGCTGCGTATTCTCTCGGCGCTGAGAACGATGGAACCGAACGAAACCCCCTTCGTTCGCGATAAAATGATTCACTGGCACGTAAGCGGCTGCGTATTCTCTCGGCGCTGAGAACGATGGAATCAAACGAAACCCCATTAATTCGCGATAAAATGATTCACTGGCAATTAAGCGGCTGCGTATTCTCTCGGTGCTGAGAACGATGGAATCGAACGAAACCCCCTTCGTTCGCGATAAACTGGTTCGCTGGCACGTAAGCGGCTGCGTATTCTCTCGGCGCTGAGAACGATGGAATCGAACGAAACCCCCTTCGTTCGCGATGAAATGATTCACTGGCACGTAAGCGGCTGCGTATTCTCTCGGCGCTGAGAACGATGGAACCGAACGAAACCCCCTTCGTTCCCGATAAAATGATTCACTGGCACGTAAGCGGCTGCGTATTCTCTCGGCGCTGAGAACGATGGAATCAAACGAAACCCCCTTAATTCGCGATAAAATGATTCACTGGCACTTAAGCGGCTGAGTATTCTCTCGGCGCTGAGAACGATGGAATCGAACGAAACCCCCTTCGTTCGCGATACAATGATTCACTGGCACGTAAGCGGCTGCGTATTCTCTCGGCGCTGAGAACGATGGAATCGAACGAAACCCCCTTCGTTCGCGATAAAATGATTCATTGGCACGTAAGCGGCTGCGTATTCTCTCGGTGCTGAGAACGATGGAATCGAACGAAACCCCCTTCGTTCGCGATAAACTGGTTCGCTGGCACGTAAGCAGCTGCGTATTCTCTCGGCGCTGAGAACGATGGAATCGAACGAAACCCCCTTCGTTCGCAATGAAATGATTCACTGGCACGTAAGCCGCTGCGTATTCTCTCGGCGCTGAGAACGATGGAACCGAACGAAACCCCCTTCGTTTGCGATAAAATGATTCACTGGCACGTAAGCGGCTGCGTATTCTCTCGGCGCTGAGAACGATGGAATCGAACGAAACCCTCTTCGTTCGCGATAAAATGATTCACTGGCACGTAAGCGGCTGCGTATTCTCTCGGCGCTGAGAACGATGGAATCGAACGAAACCCCCTTCGTTCGCGATAAACTGGTTCGCTGGCACGTAAGCGGCTGCGTATTCTCTCGGCGCTGAGAACGATGGAATCGAACGAAACCCTCTTCGTTCGCGATAAAATGATTCACTGGCACGTAAGCGGCTGCGTATTCTCTCGGCGCTGAGAACGATGGAATCGAACGAAACCCCCTTCGTTCGCGATAAACTGGTTCGCTGGCACGTAAGCGGCTGCGTATTCTCTCGGCGCTGAGAACGATGGAATCGAACGAAACCCCCTTCGTTCGCGATGAAATGATTCGCTGGCACGTAAGCGGCTGCGTATTCTCTCGGCGCTGAGAACGATGGAATCGAACGAAACCCCCTTCGTTCGCGATGAAATGATTCACTGGCACGTAAGCGGCTGCGTATTCTCTCGGCACTGAGAACGATGGAATCGAACGAAACCCTCTTCGTTCGCGATAAAATGATTCACTGGCACGTACGCGGCTGCGTATTCTCTCGGCGCTGAGAACGATGGAATCAAACGAAACCCCCTTAATTCGCGATAAAATGATTCACTGGCACTTAAGCGGCTGCGTATTCTCTCGGTGCTGAGAACGATGGAATCGAACGAAACCCCCTTCGTTCGCGATAAAATGATTCATTGGCACGTAAGCGGCTGCGTATTCTCTCGGCGCTGAGAACGATGGAATCGAACGAAACCCCCTTCGTTCGCGATGAAATGATTCACTGGCACGTAAGCGGCTGCGTATTCTCTCGGCGCTGAGAACGATGGAATCGAACGAAACCCCCTTCGTTCGCGATAAAATGATTCACTGGCACGTAAGCGGCTGCGTATTCTCTCGGTGCTGAGAACGATGGAATCGAACGAAACCCCCTTCGTTCGCGATAAAATGATTCATTGGCACGTAAGCGGCTGCGTATTCTCTCGGCGCTGAGAACGATGGAATCGAACGAAACCCCCTTCGTTCGCGATAAACTGGTTCGCTGGCACGTAAGCAGCTGCGTATTCTCTCGGCGCTGAGAACGATGGAATCGAACGAAACCCTCTTCATTCGCGATAAAATGATTCACTGGCACGTAAGCGGCTGCGTATTCTCTCGGCGCTGAGAACGATGGAATCGAACGAAACCCCCTTCGTTCGCGATAAAATGATTCACTGGCACGTAAGCGGCTGCGTATTCTCTCGGCGCTGAGAACGATGGAACCGAACGAAACCCCCTTCGTTCGCGATAAAATGATTCACTGGCACGTAAGCGGCTGCGTATTCTCTCGGCGCTGAGAACGATGGAATCAAACGAAACCCCCTTAATTCGCGATAAAATGATTCACTGGCAATTAAGCGGCTGCGTATTCTCTCGGTGCTGAGAACGATGGAATCGAACGAAACCCCCTTCGTTCGCGATAAACTGGTTCGCTGGCACGTAAGCGGCTGCGTATTCTCTCGGCGCTGAGAACGATGGAATCGAACGAAACCCCCTTCGTTCGCGATGAAATGATTCACTGGCACGTAAGCGGCTGCGTATTCTCTCGGCGCTGAGAACGATGGAACCGAACGAAACCCCCTTCGTTCGCGATAAAATGATTCACTGGCACGTAAGCGGCTGCGTATTCTCTCGGCGCTGAGAACGATGGAATCAAACGAAACCCCCTTAATTCGCGATAAAATGATTCACTGGCACTTAAGCGGCTGAGTATTCTCTCGGCGCTGAGAACGATGGAATCGAACGAAACCCCCTTCGTTCGCGATACAATGATTCACTGGCACGTAAGCGGCTGCGTATTCTCTCGGCGCTGAGAACGATGGAATCGAACGAAACCCCCTTCGTTCGCGATAAAATGATTCATTGGCACGTAAGCGGCTGCGTATTCTCTCGGTGCTGAGAACGATGGAATCGAACGAAACCCCCTTCGTTCGCGATAAACTGGTTCGCTGGCACGTAAGCAGCTGCGTATTCTCTCGGCGCTGAGAACGATGGAATCGAACGAAACCCCCTTCGTTCGCAATGAAATGATTCACTGGCACGTAAGCCGCTGCGTATTCTCTCGGCGCTGAGAACGATGGAACCGAACGAAACCCCCTTCGTTTGCGATAAAATGATTCACTGGCACGTAAGCGGCTGCGTATTCTCTCGGCGCTGAGAACGATGGAATCGAACGAAACCCTCTTCGTTCGCGATAAACTGGTTCGCTGGCACGTAAGCGGCTGCGTATTCTCTCGGCGCTGAGAACGATGGAATCGAACGAAACCCTCTTCGTTCGCGATAAAATGATTCACTGGCACGTAAGCGGCTGCGTATTCTCTCGGCGCTGAGAACGATGGAATCGAACGAAACCCCCTTCGTTCGCGATAAACTGGTTCGCTGGCACGTAAGTGGCTGCGTATTCTCTCGGCGCTGAGAACGATGGAATCGAACGAAACCCCCTTCGTTCGCGATGAAATGATTCACTGGCACGTAAGCGGCTACGTATTCTCTGGGCGCTGAGAACGATGGAATCGAACGAAACCCCCTTCGTTCGCGATGAAATGATTCACTGGCACGTAAGCGGCTGCGTATTCTCTCGGCACTGAGAACGATGGAATCGAACGAAACCCTCTTCGTTCGCGATAAAATGATTCACTGGCACGTAAGCGGCTGCGTATTCTCTCGGCGCTGAGAACGATGGAATCGAACGAAACCCCCTTCGTTCGCGATAAAATGATTCACTGGCACGTAAGCGGCTGCGTATTCTCTCGGCACTGAGAACGATGGAATCGAACGAAACCCTCTTCGTTCGCGATAAAATGATTCACTGGCACGTAAGCGGCTGCGTATTCTCTCGGCGCTGAGAACGATGGAATCGAACGAAACCCCCTTCGTTCGCGATGAAATGATTCACTGGCACGTAAGCGGCTGCGTATTCTCTCGGCACTGAGAACGATGGAATCGAACGAAACCCTCTTCGTTCGCGATAAAATGATTCACTGGCACGAAAGCGGCTGCGTATTCTCTCGGCGCTGAGAACGATGGAATCGAACGAAACCCCCTTCGTTCGCGATAAACTGGTTCGCTGGTACGTAAGCGGCTGCGTATTCTCTCGGCGCTGAGAACGATGGAACCGAACGAAACCCCCTTCCTTCGCGATAAAATGATTCACTGGCACGTAAGCGGCTGCGTATTCTCTCGGCGCTGAGAACGATGGAATCGAACGAAACCCCCTTCGTTCGCGATAAAATGATTCACTGGCACGTAAGCGGCTGCGTATTCTCTTGGCGCTGAGAACGATGGAATCGAACGAAACCCCCTTCGTTCGCGATAAAATGATTCACTGGCACATAAGCGGCTGCGTATTCTCTCGGCGCTGAGAACGATGGAATCAAACGAAACCCCCTTAATTCGCGATAAAATGATTCACTGGCACTTAAGCGGCTGCGTATTCTCTCGGCGCTGAGAACGATGGAATCGAACGAAACCCCCTTCGTTCGCGATAAAATGATTCACTGGCACGTAAGCGGCTGCGTATTCTCTCGGTGCTGAGAACGATGGAATCGAACGAAACCCCTTCGTTCGCGATAAAATGATTCACTGGCACGTAAGTGGCTGCGTATTCTCTCGGTGCTGAGAACGATGGAATCGAACGAAACCCCCTTCGTTCGCGATAAACTGTTTCGCTGGCACGTAAGCGGCTGCGTATTCTTTCGGCGCTGAGAACGATGGAATCGAACGAAACCCCCTTCGTTCGCGATAAAATGATTCATTGGCACGTAAGCGGCCGCGTATTCTCTCGGCGCTGAGAACGATGGAATCGAACGAAACCCCCTCTGTTCGCGATAAACTGGTTCGCTGGCACGTAAGCGGCTGCGTATTCTCTCGGCGCTGAGAACGATGGAATCGAACGAAACCCCCTTCCTTCGCGATGAAATGATTCACTGGCACGTAAGCGGCTGCGTATTCTCTCGGCGCTGAGAACGATGGAATCGAACGAAACCCCCTTCGTTCGCGATAAAATGATTCACTGGCACGTAAGCGGCTGCGTATTCTCTCGGCACTGAGAACGATGGAATCGAACGAAACCCTCTTCGTTCGCGATAAAATGATTCACTGGCACGTACGCGGCTGCGTATTCTCTCGGCGCTGAGAACGATGGAATCAAACGAAACCCCCTTAATTCGCGATAAAATGATTCACTGGCACTTAAGCGGCTGCGTATTCTCTCGGTGCTGAGAACGATGGAATCGAACGAAACCCCCTTCGTTCGCGATAAAATGATTCATTGGCACGTAAGCGGCTGCGTATTCTCTCGGCGCTGAGAACGATGGAATCGAACGAAACCCCCTTCGTTCGCGATGAAATGATTCACTGGCACGTAAGCGGCTGCGTATTCTCTCGGCGCTGAGAACGATGGAATCGAACGAAACCCCCTTCGTTCGCGATAAAATGATTCACTGGCACGTAAGCGGCTGCGTATTCTCTCGGTGCTGAGAACGATGGAATCGAACGAAACCCCCTTCGTTCGCGATAAAATGATTCATTGGCACGTAAGCGGCTGCGTATTCTCTCGGCGCTGAGAACGATGGAATCGAACGAAACCCCCTTCGTTCGCGATAAACTGGTTCGCTGGCACGTAAGCAGCTGCGTATTCTCTCGGCGCTGAGAACGATGGAATCGAACGAAACCCTCTTCATTCGCGATAAAATGATTCACTGGCACGTAAGCGGCTGCGTATTCTCTCGGCGCTGAGAACGATGGAATCGAACGAAACCCCCTTCGTTCGCGATAAAATGATTCACTGGCACGTAAGCGGCTGCGTATTCTCTCGGCGCTGAGAACGATGGAACCGAACGAAACCCCCTTCGTTCGCGATAAAATGATTCACTGGCACGTAAGCGGCTGCGTATTCTCTCGGCGCTGAGAACGATGGAATCAAACGAAACCCCCTTAATTCGCGATAAAATGATTCACTGGCAATTAAGCGGCTGCGTATTCTCTCGGTGCTGAGAACGATGGAATCGAACGAAACCCCCTTCGTTCGCGATAAACTGGTTCGCTGGCACGTAAGCGGCTGCGTATTCTCTCGGCGCTGAGAACGATGGAATCGAACGAAACCCCCTTC
Source organism: Leiobunum rupestre (assembly GCF_980474605.1). Classification (NCBI taxonomy): domain Eukaryota; kingdom Metazoa; phylum Arthropoda; class Arachnida; order Opiliones; family Sclerosomatidae; genus Leiobunum; species Leiobunum rupestre. The sequence continues at coordinate 25,938,110 of NC_143394.1, read as the reverse complement.
GTTCGCGATGAAATGATTCACTGGCACGTAAGCGGCTGCGTATTCTCTCGGCGCTGAGAACGATGGAACCGAACGAAACCCCCTTCGTTCGCGATAAAATGATTCACTGGCACGTAAGCGGCTGCGTATTCTCTCGGCGCTGAGAACGATGGAATCAAACGAAACCCCCTTAATTCGCGATAAAATGATTCACTGGCACTTAAGCGGCTGAGTATTCTCTCGGCGCTGAGAACGATGGAATCGAACGAAACCCCCTTCGTTCGCGATACAATGATTCACTGGCACGTAAGCGGCTGCGTATTCTCTCGGCGCTGAGAACGATGGAATCGAACGAAACCCCCTTCGTTCGCGATAAAATGATTCATTGGCACGTAAGCGGCTGCGTATTCTCTCGGTGCTGAGAACGATGGAATCGAACGAAACCCCCTTCGTTCGCGATAAACTGGTTCGCTGGCACGTAAGCAGCTGCGTATTCTCTCGGCGCTGAGAACGATGGAATCGAACGAAACCCCCTTCGTTCGCAATGAAATGATTCACTGGCACGTAAGCCGCTGCGTATTCTCTCGGCGCTGAGAACGATGGAACCGAACGAAACCCCCTTCGTTTGCGATAAAATGATTCACTGGCACGTAAGCGGCTGCGTATTCTCTCGGCGCTGAGAACGATGGAATCGAACGAAACCCTCTTCGTTCGCGATAAACTGGTTCGCTGGCACGTAAGCGGCTGCGTATTCTCTCGGCGCTGAGAACGATGGAATCGAACGAAACCCTCTTCGTTCGCGATAAAATGATTCACTGGCACGTAAGCGGCTGCGTATTCTCTCGGCGCTGAGAACGATGGAATCGAACGAAACCCCCTTCGTTCGCGATAAACTGGTTCGCTGGCACGTAAGTGGCTGCGTATTCTCTCGGCGCTGAGAACGATGGAATCGAACGAAACCCCCTTCGTTCGCGATGAAATGATTCACTGGCACGTAAGCGGCTACGTATTCTCTGGGCGCTGAGAACGATGGAATCGAACGAAACCCCCTTCGTTCGCGATGAAATGATTCACTGGCACGTAAGCGGCTGCGTATTCTCTCGGCACTGAGAACGATGGAATCGAACGAAACCCTCTTCGTTCGCGATAAAATGATTCACTGGCACGTAAGCGGCTGCGTATTCTCTCGGCGCTGAGAACGATGGAATCGAACGAAACCCCCTTCGTTCGCGATAAAATGATTCACTGGCACGTAAGCGGCTGCGTATTCTCTCGGCACTGAGAACGATGGAATCGAACGAAACCCTCTTCGTTCGCGATAAAATGATTCACTGGCACGTAAGCGGCTGCGTATTCTCTCGGCGCTGAGAACGATGGAATCGAACGAAACCCCCTTCGTTCGCGATGAAATGATTCACTGGCACGTAAGCGGCTGCGTATTCTCTCGGCACTGAGAACGATGGAATCGAACGAAACCCTCTTCGTTCGCGATAAAATGATTCACTGGCACGAAAGCGGCTGCGTATTCTCTCGGCGCTGAGAACGATGGAATCGAACGAAACCCCCTTCGTTCGCGATAAACTGGTTCGCTGGTACGTAAGCGGCTGCGTATTCTCTCGGCGCTGAGAACGATGGAACCGAACGAAACCCCCTTCCTTCGCGATAAAATGATTCACTGGCACGTAAGCGGCTGCGTATTCTCTCGGCGCTGAGAACGATGGAATCGAACGAAACCCCCTTCGTTCGCGATAAAATGATTAACTGGCACGTAAGCGGCTGCGTATTCTCTTGGCGCTGAGAACGATGGAATCGAACGAAACCCCCTTCGTTCGCGATAAAATGATTCACTGGCACATAAGCGGCTGCGTATTCTCTCGGCGCTGAGAACGATGGAATCAAACGAAACCCCCTTAATTCGCGATAAAATGATTCACTGGCACTTAAGCGGCTGCGTATTCTCTCGGCGCTGAGAACGATGGAATCGAACGAAACCCCCTTCGTTCGCGATAAAATGATTCACTGGCACGTAAGCGGCTGCGTATTCTCTCGGTGCTGAGAACGATGGAATCGAACGAAACCCCTTCGTTCGCGATAAAATGATTCACTGGCACGTAAGTGGCTGCGTATTCTCTCGGTGCTGAGAACGATGGAATCGAACGAAACCCCCTTCGTTCGCGATAAACTGTTTCGCTGGCACGTAAGCGGCTGCGTATTCTTTCGGCGCTGAGAACGATGGAATCGAACGAAACCCCCTTCGTTCGCGATAAAATGATTCATTGGCACGTAAGCGGCCGCGTATTCTCTCGGCGCTGAGAACGATGGAATCGAACGAAACCCCCTCTGTTCGCGATAAACTGGTTCGCTGGCACGTAAGCGGCTGCGTATTCTCTCGGCGCTGAGAACGATGGAATCGAACGAAACCCCCTTCGTTCGCGATGAAATGATTCACTGGCTGGTAAGCGGCTGCGTATTCTCTCGGCGCTGAGAACGATGGGTATCGAACGAAACCCCCTTCGTTCGCAATAAAATGATTCATTGGCCCGTAAGCGGCTGCGTATTCTCTCGGCGCTGAGAACGATGGAATCGAACGAAACCCCCTTCGTCCGCGATAAAACGATTCACTGGCACGTAAGCGGCTGCGTATTCTCTCGGCGCTGAGAACGATGGAACCGAACGAAACCCCCTTCGTTCGCGATAAAATGATTCACTGGCACGTAAGCGGCTGCGTATTCTCTCGGCGCTGAGAACGATGGAATCAAACGAAACCCCCTTAATTCGCGATAAAATGATTCACTGGCACTTAAGCGGCTGCGTATTCTCTCGGCGCTGAGAACGATGGAATCGAACGAAACCCCCTTCGTTCGCGATAAACTGTTTCGCTGGCACGTAAGCGGCTGCGTATTCTTTCGGCGCTGAGAACGATGGAATCGAACGAAACCCCCTTCGTTCGCGATAAAATGATTCATTGGCACGTAAGCGGCCGCGTATTCTCTCGGCGCTGAGAACGATGGAATCGAACGAAACCCCCTCTGTTCGCGATAAACTGGTTCGCTGGCACGTAAGCGGCTGCGTATTCTCTCGGCGCTGAGAACGATGGAATCGAACGAAACCCCCTTCGTTCGCGATGAAATGATTCACTGGCACGTAAGCGGCTGCGTATTCTCTCGGCGCTGAGAACGATGGGTATCGAACGAAACCCCCTTCGTTCGCAATAAAATGATTCATTGGCCCGTAAGCGGCTGCGTATTCTCTCGGCGCTGAGAACGATGGAATCGAACGAAACCCCCTTCGTCCGCGATAAAACGATTCACTGGCACGTAAGCGGCTGCGTATTCTCTCGGCGCTGAGAACGATGGAACCGAACGAAACCCCCTTCGTTCGCGATAAAATGATTCACTGGCACGTAAGCGGCTGCGTATTCTCTCGGCGCTGAGAACGATGGAATCAAACGAAACCCCCTTAATTCGCGATAAAATGATTCACTGGCACTTAAGCGGCTGCGTATTCTCTCGGCGCTGAGAACGATGGAATCGAACGAAACCCCCTTCGTTCGCGATAAACTGTTTCGCTGGCACGTAAGCGGCTGCGTATTCTTTCGGCGCTGAGAACGATGGAATCGAACGAAACCCCCTTCGTTCGCGATAAAATGATTCATTGGCACGTAAGCGGCCGCGTATTCTCTCGGCGCTGAGAACGATGGAATCGAACGAAACCCCCTCTGTTCGCGATAAACTGGTTCGCTGGCACGTAAGCGGCTGCGTATTCTCTCGGCGCTGAGAACGATGGAATCGAACGAAACCCCCTTCGTTCGCGATGAAATGATTCACTGGCACGTAAGCGGCTGCGTATTCTCTCGGCGCTGAGAACGATGGGTATCGAACGAAACCCCCTTCGTTCGCAATAAAATGATTCATTGGCCCGTAAGCGGGTGCGTATTCTCTCGGCGCTGAGAACGATGGAATCGAACGAAACCCCCTTCGTCCGCGATAAAACGATTCACTGGCACGTAAGCGGCTGCGTATTCTCTCGGCGCTGAGAACGATGGAACCGAACGAAACCCCCTTCGTTCGCGATAAAATGATTCACTGGCACGTAAGCGGCTGCGTATTCTCTCGGCGCTGAGAACGATGGAATCAAACGAAACCCCCTTAATTCGCGATAAAATGATTCACTGGCACTTAAGCGGCTGCGTATTCTCTCGGCGCTGAGAACGATGGAATCGAACGAAACCCCCTTCGTTCGCGATAAAATGATTCACTGGCACGTAAGCGGCTGCGTATTCTCTCGGTGCTGAGAACGATGGAATCGAACGAAACCCCCTTCGTTCGCGATAAACTGGTTCGCTGGCACGTAAGCGGCTGCGTATTCTCTCGGCGCTGAGAACGATGGAATCGAACGAAACCCCCTTCGTTCGCGATAAACTGGTTCGCTGGCACGTAAGCAGCTGCGTATTCTCTCGGCGCTGAGAACGATGGAATCGAACGAAACCCCCTTCGTTCGCGATAAACTGGTTCGCTGGCACGTAAGCAGCTGCGTATTCTCTCGGCGCTGAGAACGATGGAAACGAACGAAACCCTCTTCGTTCGCGATAAAATGATTCACTGGCACGTAAGCGGCTGCGTATTCTCTCGGCGCTGAGAACGATGGAATCGAACGAAACCCCCTTCGTTCGCGATAAACTGGTTCGCTGGCACGTAAGCGGCTGCGTATTCTCTCGGGGCTGAGAACGATGGAATCGAACGAAACCCCCTTCGTTCGCGATAAAATGATTCATTGGCACGTAAGCGGCTGCGTATTCTCTAGGCGCTGAGAACGATGGAATCGAACGAAACCCCCTTCGTTCGCGATAAAGTGGTTCGCTGGCACGTAAGCAGCTGCGTATTCTCTCGGCGCTGAGAACGATGGAAACGAACGAAACCCCCTTCGTTCGCGATAAAGTGGTTCGCTGGCACGTAAGCAGCTGCGTATTCTCTCGGCGCTGAGAACGATGGAAACGAACGAAACCCTCTTCGTTCGCGATAAAATGATTCACTGGCACGTAAGCGGCTGCGTATTCTCTCGGCGCTGAGAACGATGGAATCGAACGAAACCCCCTTCGTTCGCGATAAACTGGTTCGCTGGCACGTAAGCGGCTGCGTATTCTCTCGGGGCTGAGAACGATGGAATCGAACGAAACCCCCTTCGTTCGCGATAAAATGATTCATTGGCACGTAAGCGGCTGCGTATTCTCTAGGCGCTGAGAACGATGGAATCGAACGAAACCCCCTTCGTTCGCGATAAACTGGTTCGCTGGCACGTAAGCAGCTGCGTATTCTCTCGGTGCTGAGAACGATGGAATCGAACGAAACCCCCTTCGTTCGCGATAAAGTGGTTCGCTGGCACGTAAGCAGCTGCGTATTCTCTCGGCGCTGAGAACGATGGAATCGAACGAAACCCTCTTCGTTCGCGATAAAATGATTCACTGGCACGTAAGCGGCTGCGTATTCTCTCGGCGCTGAGAACGATGGAATCGAACGAAACCCCCTTCGTTCGCGATAAACTGGTTCGCTGGCACGTAAGCGGCTGCGTATTCTCTCGGCGCTGAGAACGATGGAATCGAACGAAACCCCCTTCGTTCGCAATGAAATGATTCACTGACACGTAAGCGGCTGCGTATTCTCTCGGCGCTGAGAACGATGGAATCGAACGAAACCCCCTTCGTTCGCGATAAAATGATTAACTGGCACGTAAGCGGCTGCGTATTCTCTCGGCGCTGAGAACGATGGAACCGAACGAAACCCCCTTCGTTAGCGATAAAATGATTCACTGGTACGTTAGCGGCTGCGTATTCTCTCGGCGCTGAGAACGATGGAATCAAACGAAACCCCCTTAATTCGCGATAAAATGATTCACTGGCACTTAAGCGGCTACGTATTCTCTCGGCGCTGAGAACGATGGAATCGAACGAAACCCCCTTAATTCGCGATAAAATGATTCACTGGCACTTAAGCGGCTGCGTATTCTCTCAGCGCTGAGAACGATGGAATCGAACGAAACCCCCTTCGTTCGCGATAAAATGATTAACTGGCACGTAAGCGGCTGCGTATTCTCTCGGCGCTGAGAACGATGGAACCGAACGAAACCCCCTTCGTTCGCGATAAAATGATTCACTGGCACGTTAGCGGCTGCGTATTCTCTCGGCGCTGAGAACGATGGAATCAAACGAAACCCCCTTAATTCGCGATAAAATGATTCACTGGCACTTAAGCGGCTGCGTATTCTCTCGGCGCTGAGAACGATGGAATCAAACGAAACCCCCTTAATTCGCGATAAAATGATTCACTGGCACTTAAGCGGCTGCGTATTCTCTCGGCGCTGAGAACGATGGAATCGAACGAAACCCCCTTCGTTCGCGATAAAATGATTCATTGGCACGTAAGCGGCTGCGTATTCTCTAGGCGCTGAGAACGATGGAATCGAACGAAACCCCCTTCTTTCGCGATAAACTGGTTCGCTGGCACGTAAGCAGCTGCGTATTCTCTCGGTGCTGAGAACGATGGAATCGAACGAAACCCCCTTCGTTCGCGATAAACTGGTTCGCTGGCACGTAAGCAGCTGCGTATTCTCTCGGCGCTGAGAACGATGGAATCGAACGAAACCCCCTTCGTTCGCGATAAACTGGTTCGCTGGCACGTAAGCAGCTGCGTATTCTCTCGGCGCTGAGAACGATGGAAACGAACGAAACCCTCTTCGTTCGCGATAAAATGATTCACTGGCACGTAAGCGGCTGCGTATTCTCTCGGCGCTGAGAACGATGGAATCGAACGAAACCCCCTTCGTTCGCGATAAACTGGTTCGCTGGCACGTAAGCGGCTGCGTATTCTCTCGGGGCTGAGAACGATGGAATCGAACGAAACCCCCTTCGTTCGCGATAAAATGATTCATTGGCACGTAAGCGGCTGCGTATTCTCTAGGCGCTGAGAACGATGGAATCGAACGAAACCCCCTTCGTTCGCGATAAACTGGTTCGCTGGCACGTAAGCAGCTGCGTATTCTCTCGGTGCTGAGAACGATGGAATCGAACGAAACCCCCTTCGTTCGCGATAAAGTGGTTCGCTGGCACGTAAGCAGCTGCGTATTCTCTCGGCGCTGAGAACGATGGAATCGAACGAAACCCTCTTCGTTCGCGATAAAATGATTCACTGGCACGTAAGCGGCTGCGTATTCTCTCGGCGCTGAGAACGATGGAATCGAACGAAACCCCCTTCGTTCGCGATAAACTGGTTCGCTGGCACGTAAGCGGCTGCGTATTCTCTCGGCGCTGAGAACGATGGAATCGAACGAAACCCCCTTCGTTCGCAATGAAATGATTCACTGGCACGTAAGCGGCTGCGTATTCTCTCGGCGCTGAGAACGATGGAACCGAACGAAACCCCCTTCGTTTGCGATAAAATGATTCACTGGCACGTAAGCGGCTGCTTATTCTCTCGGCGCTGAGAACGATGGAATCGAACGAAACCCTCTTCGTTCGCGATAAACTGGTTCGCTGGCACGTTAGCGGCTGCGTATTCTCTCGGCGCTGAGAACGATGGAACCGAACGAAACCCCCTTCCTTCGCGATAAAATGATTCATTGGCACGTAAGCGGCTGCGTATTCTCTAGGCGCTGAGAACGATGGAATCGAACGAAACCCCCTTCGTTCGCGATAAACTGGTTCGCTGGCACGTAAGCAGCTGCGTATTCTCTCGGCGCTGAGAACAATGGAATCGAACGAAACCCCCTTCGTTCGCGATAAACTGGTTCGCTGGCACTTAAGCAGCTGCGTATTCTCTCGGCGCTGAGAACGATGGAATCGAACGAAACCTCCTTCGTTCGCAATGAAATGATTCACTGGCACGTAAGCGGCTGCGTATTCTCTCGGCGCTGAGAACGATGGAACCGAACGAAACCCCCTTCGTTTGCGATAAAATGATTCACTGGCACGTAAGCGGCTGCGTATTCTCTCGGCGCTGAGAACGATGGAATCGAACGAAACCCTCTTCGTTCGCGATAAAATGATTCACTGGCACGTAAGCGGCTGCGTATTCTCTCGGCGCTGAGAACGATGGAATCGAACGAAACCCCTTTCGTTCGCGATAAACTGGTTCGCTGGCACGTTAGCGGCTGCGTATTCTCTCGGCGCTGAGAACGATGGAACCGAACGAAACCCCCTTCCTTCGCGATAAAATGATTCACTGGCACGTAAGCGGCTGCGTATTCTCTCGGCGCTGAGAACGATGGAATCGAACGAAACCCCCTTCGTTCGCGATAAACTGGTTCGCTGGCACGTAAGCGGCTGCGTATTCTCTCGGCGCTGAGAACGATGGAATCGAACGAAACCCTCTTCGTTCGCGATAAAATGATTCACTGGCACGTAAGCGGCTGCGTATTCTCTCGGCGCTTAGAACGATGGAATCGAACGAAACCCCCTTCGTTCGCGATAAACTGGTTCGCTGGCACGTAAGCGGCTGCGTATTATCTCGGCGCTGAGAACGATGGAACCGAACGAAACCCCCTTCCTTCGCGATAAAATGATTCACTGGCACGTAAGCGGCTGCGTATTCTCTCGGCGCTGAGAACGATGGAATCGAACGAAACCCCCTTCGTTCGCGATAAACTGGTTCGCTGGCACGTAAGCGGCTGCGTATTCTCTCGGCGCTGAGTACGATGGAATCGAACGAAACCCCTTCGTTCGCGATAAACTGGTTCGCTGGCACGTAAGCGGCTGCGTATTCTCTCGGCGCTGAGAACGATGGAATCGAACGAAACCCCCTTCGTTCGCGATAAACTGGTTCGCTGGCACGTAAGCGGCTGCCTATTCTCTCGGCGCTGAGAACGATGGAATCGAACGAAACCCTCTTCGTTCGCGATAAAATGATTCACTGGCACGTAAGCGGCTGCGTATTCACTCGGCGCTGAGAACGATGGAATCGAACGAAACCCCCTTCGTTCGCGATAAACTGGTTCGCTGGCACGTAAGCGGCTGCGTATTCTCTCGGCGCTGAGAACGATGGAATTGAACGAAACCCCTTCGTTCGCGATAAAATGATTAACTGGCACGTAAGCGGCTGCGTATTCTCTCGGCGCTGAGAACGATGGAATCGAACGAAACCCCCTTCGTTCGCGATAAAATGATTAACTGGCACGTAAGCGGCTGCGTATTCTCTCGGCGCTGAGAACGATGGAACCGAACGAAACCCCCTTCCTTCGCGATAAAATGATTCACTGGGACGTAAGCGGCTGCATATTCTCTCGGCGCTGAGAACGATGGAATCGAACGAAACCCCCTTCGTTCGCGATAAACTGGTTCGCTGGCACGTAAGCGGCTGCGTATTCTCTCGGCGCTGAGAACGATGGAATCGAACGAAACCCTCTTCGTTCGCGATAAAATGATTCACTGGCACGTAAGCGGCTGCGTATTCTCTCGGCGCTGAGAACGATGGAATCGAACAAAACCCCCTTCGTTCGCAATGAAATGATTCACTGGCACGTAAGCGGCTGCGTATTCTCTCGGCGCTGAGAACGATGGAACCGAACGAAACCCCCTTCGTTTGCGATAAAATGATTCACTGGCACGTAAGCGGCTGCGTATTCTCTCGGCGCTGAGAACGATGGAATCGAACGAAACCCTCTTCGTTCGCGATAAAATGATTCACTGGCACGTAAGCGGCTGCGTATTCTCTCGGCGCTGAGAACGATGGAATCGAACGAAACCCCCTTCGTTCGCGATAAACTGGTTCGCTGGCACGTTAGCGGCTGCGTATTCTCTCGGCGCTGAGAACGATGGAACCGAACGGAACCCCCTTCCTTCGCGATAAAATGATTCACTGGCACGTAAGCGGCTGCGTATTCTCTCGGCGCTTAGAACGATGGAATCGAACGAAACCCCCTTCGTTCGCGATAAACTGGTTCGCTGGCACGTAAGCGGCTGCGTATTATCTCGGCGCTGAGAACGATGGAACCGAACGAAACCCCCTTCCTTCGCGATAAAATGATTCACTGGCACCTAAGCGGCTGCGTATTCTCTCGGCGCTGAGAACGATGGAATCGAACGAAACCCCCTTCGTTCGCGATAAACTGGTTCGCTGGCACGTTAGCGGCTGCGTATTCTCTCGGCGCTGAGAAAGATGGAACCGAACGAAACCCCCTTCCTTCGCGATAAAATGATTCACTGGCACGTAAGCGGCTGCGTATTCTCTCGGCGCAGAGAACGATGGAATCGAACGAAACCCCCTTCGTTCGCGATAAACTGGTTCGCTGGCACGTAAGCGGCTGCGTATTCTCTCGGCGCTGAGAACGATGGAATCGAACGAAACCCTCTTCGTTCGCGATAAAATGATTCACTGGCACGTAAGCGGCTGCGTATTCTCTCGGCGCTTAGAACGATGGAATCGAACGAAACCCCCTTCGTTCGCGATAAACTGGTTCGCTGGCACGTAAGCGGCTGCGTATTATCTCGGCGCTGAGAACGATGGAACCGAACGAAACCCCCTTCCTTCGCGATAAAATGATTCACTGGCACGTAAGCGGCTGCGTATTCTCTCGGCGCTGAGAACGATGGAATCGAACGAAACCCCCTTCGTTCGCGATAAACTGGTTCGCTGGCACGTTAGCGGCTGCGTATTCTCTCGGCGCTGAGAAAGATGGAACCGAACGAAACCCCCTTCCTTCGCGATAAAATGATTCACTGGCACGTAAGCGGCTGCGTATTCTCTCGGCGCAGAGAACGATGGAATCGAACGAAACCCCCTTCGTTCGCGATAAACTGGTTCGCTGGCACGTAAGCGGCTGCGTATTCTCTCGGCGCTGAGAACGATGGAATCGAACGAAACCCTCTTCGTTCGCGATAAAATTATTCACTGGCACGTAAGCGGCTGCGTATTCTCTCGGCGCTTAGAACGATGGAATCGAACGAAACCCCCTTCGTTCGCGATAAACTGGTTCGCTGGCACGTAAGCGGCTGCGTATTATCTCGGCGCTGAGAACGATGGAACCGAACGAAACCCCCTTCCTTCGCGATAAAATGATTCACTGGCACGTAAGCGGCTGCGTATTCTCTCGGCGCTGAGAACGATGGAATCGAACGAAACCCTTTTCGTTCGCGATAAACTGGTTCGCTGGCACGTAAGCGGCTGCGTATTCTCTCGGCGCTGAGTACGATGGAATCGAACGAAACCCCTTCGTTCGCGATAAACTGGTTCGCTGGCACGTAAGCGGCTGCGTATTCTCTCGGCGCTGAGAACGATGGAATCAAACGAAACCCCCTTCGTTCGCGATAAACTGGTTCGCTGGCACGTAAGCGGCTGCCTATTCTCTCGGCGCTGAGAACGATGGAATCGAACGAAACCCTCTTCGTTCGCGATAAAATGATTCACTGGCACGTAAGCGGCTGCGTATTCACTCGGCGCTGAGAACGATGGAATCGAACGAAACCCCCTTAGTTCGCGATAAACTGGTTCGCTGGCACGTAAGCGGCTGCGTATTCTCTCGGCGCTGAGAACGATGGAATTGAACGAAACCCCCTTCGTTCGCGATAAAATGATTAACTGGCACGTAAGCGGCTGCGTATTCTCTCGGCGCTGAGAACGATGGAATCGAACGAAACCCCCTTCGTTCGCGATAAAATGATTAACTGGCACGTAAGCGGCTGCGTATTCTCTCGGCGCTGAGAACGATGGAACCGAACGAAACCCCCTTCCTTCGCGATAAAATGATTCACTGGGACGTAAGCGGCTGCATATTCTCTCGGCGCTGAGAACGATGGAATCGAACGAAACCCCCTTCGTTCGCGATAAACTGGTTCGCTGGCACGTAAGCGGCTGCGTATTCTCTCGGCGCTGAGAACGATGGAATCGAACGAAACCCTCTTCGTTCGCGATAAAATGATTCACTGGCACGTAAGCGGCTGCGTATTCTCTCGGCGCTGAGAACGATGGAATCGAACAAAACCCCCTTCGTTCGCGATAAACTGGTTCGCTGGCACGTAAGCGGCTGCGTATTCTCTCGGCGCTGAGAACGATGGAACCGAACGAAACCCCCTTCCTTCGCGATAAAATGATTCACTGGCACGTAAGCGGCTGCGTATTCTCTAGGCGCTGAGAACGATGGAATCGAACGAAACCCCCTTCGTTTGCGATAAAATGATTCACTGGCACGTAAGCGGCTGCGTATTCTCTCGGCGCTGAGAACGATGGAATCGAACGAAACCCTCTTCGTTCGCGATAAAATGATTCACTGGCACGTAAGCGGCTGCGTATTCTCTCGGCGCTGAGAACGATGGAATCGAACGAAACCCCCTTCGTTCGCGATAAAATGATTCACTGGCACGTAAGCGGCTGCGTATTCTCTTGGCGCTGAGAACGATGGAATCGAACGAAACCCCCTTCGTTCGCGATAAAATGATTCACTGGCACGTAAGCGGCTGCGTATTCTCTCGGCGCTGAGAACCATGGAATCAAACGAAACCCCCTTAATTCGCGATAAAATGATTCACTGGCACTTAAGCGGCTGCGTATTCTCTCGGCGCTGAGAACGATGGAATCGAACGAAACCCCCTTCGTTCGCGATAAAATGATTCACTGGCACGTAAGCGGCTGCGTATTCTTTCGGCGCTGAGAACGATGGAATCGAACGAAACCCCCTTCGTTCGCGATAAAATGATTCACTGGCACGTAAGCGGCTGCGTATTCTCTTGGCGCTGAGAACGATGGAATCGAACGAAACCCCCTTCGTTCGCGATAAAATGATTCACTGGCACGTAAGCGGCTGCGTATTCTCTCGGCGCTGAGAACGATGGAATCAAACGAAACCTCCTTAATTCGCGATAAAATGATTCACTGGCACTTAAGCGGCTGCGTATTCTCTCGGCGCTGAGAACGATGGAATCGAACGAAACCCCCTTCGTTCGCGATAAAATGATTCACTGGCACGTAAGCGGCTGCGTATTCTCTCGGCGCTGAGAACGATGGAATCGAACGAAACCCCCTTCGTTCGCGATAAAATGATTCACTGGCACGTAAGCGGCTGCGTATTCTTTCGGCGCTGAGAACGATGGAATCGAACGAAACCCCCTTCGTTCGCGATAAAATGATTCATTGGCACGTAAGCGGCCGCGTATTCTCTCGGCGCTGAGAACGATGGAATCGAACGAAACACCCTCTGTTCGCGATAAACTGGTTCGCTGGCACGTAAGCGGCTGCGTATTCTCTCGGCGCTGAGAACGATGGAATCGAACGAAACCCCCTTCGTTCGCGATGAAATGATTCACTGGCACGTAAGCGGCTGCGTATTCTCTCGGCGCTGAGAACGATGGGTATCGAACGAAACCCCCTTCGTTCGCAATAAAATGATTCATTGGCCCGTAAGCGGCTGCGTATTCTCTCGGCGCTGAGAACGATGGAACCGAACGAAACCCCCTTCGTTCGCGATAAAATGATTCACTGGCACGTAAGCGGCTGCGTATTCTCTCGGCGCTGAGAACGATGGAATCAAACGAAACCCCCTTAATTCGCGATAAAATGATTCACTGGCACTTAAGCGGCTGCGTATTCTCTCGGCGCTGAGAACGATGGAATCGAACGAAACCCCCTTCGTTCGCGATAAAATGATTCACTGGCACGTAAGCGGCTGCGTATTCTCTCGGTGCTGAGAACGATGGAATCGAACGAAACCCCCTTCGTTCGCGATAAACTGGTTCGCTGGCACGTAAGCGGCTGCGTATTCTCTCGGCGCTGAGAACGATGGAATCGAACGAAACCCCCTTCGTTCGCAATGAAATGATTCACTGACACGTAAGCGGCTGCGTATTCTCTCGGCGCTGAGAACGATGGAATCGAACGAAACCCCCTTCGTTCGCGATAAAATGATTAACTGGCACGTAAGCGGCTGCGTATTCTCTCGGCGCTGAGAACGATGGAACCGAACGAAACCCCCTTCGTTAGCGATAAAATGATTCACTGGCACGTAAGCGGCTGCGTATTCTCTCGGCGCTGAGAACGATGGAATCAAACGAAACCCCCTTAATTCGCGATAAAATGATTCACTGGCACTTAAGCGGCTACGTATTATCTCGGCGCTGAGAACAATGGAATCGAACGAAACCCCCTTAATTCGCGATAAAATGATTCACTGGCACTTAAGCGGCTGCGTATTCTCTCAGCGCTGAGAACGATGGAACCGAACGAAACCCCCTTCGTTCGCGATAAAATGATTCACTGGCACTTAAGCGGCTGCGTATTCTCTCGGCGCTGAGAACGATGGAATCAAACGAAACCCCCTTAATTCGCGATAAAATGATTCACTGGCACTTAAGCGGCTGCGTATTCTCTCGGCGCTGAGAACGATGGAATCGAACGAAACCCCCTTCGTTCGCGATAAAATGATTCATTGGCACGTAAGCGGCTGCGTATTCTCTAGGCGCTGAGAACGATGGAATCGAACGAAACCCCCTTCGTTCGCGATAAACTGGTTCGCTGGCACGTAAGCAGCTGCGTATTCTCTCGGTGCTGAGATAGATGGAATCGAACGAAACCCCCTTCGTTCGCGATAAACTGGTTCGCTGGCACGTAAGCAGCTGCGTATTCTCTCGGCGCTGAGAACGATGGAATCGAACGAAACCCCCTTCGTTCGCGATAAACTGGTTCGCTGGCACGTAAGCAGCTGCGTATTCTCTCGGCGCTGAGAACGATGGAAACGAACGAAACCCTCTTCGTTCGCGATAAAATGATTCACTGGCACGTAAGCGGCTGCGTATTCTCTCGGCGCTGAGAACGATGGAATCGAACGAAACCCCCTTCGTTCGCGATAAACTGGTTCGCTGGCACGTAAGCGGCTGCGTATTCTCTCGGGGCTGAGAACGATGGAATCGAACGAAACCCCCTTCGTTCGCGATAAAATGATTCATTGGCACGTAAGTGGCTGCGTATTCTCTAGGCGCTGAGAACGATGGAATCGAACGAAACCCCCTTCGTTCGCGATAAACTGGTTCGCTGGCACGTAAGCAGCTGCGTATTCTCTCGGCGCTGAGAACGATGGAATCGAACGAAACCCCCTTCGTTCGCGATAAACTGGTTCGCTGGCACGTAAGCAGCTGCGTATTCTCTCGGCGCTGAGAACGATGGAATCGAACGAAACCCCCTTCGTTCGCGATAAAGTGGTTCGCTGGCACGTAAGCAGCTGCGTATTCTCTCGGCGCTGAGAACGATGGAATCGAACGAAACCCTCTTCGTTCGCGATAAAATGATTCACTGGCACGTAAGCGGCTGCGTATTCTCTCGGCGCTGAGAACGATGGAATCGAACGAAACCCCCTTCGTTCGCGATAAACTGGTTCGCTGGCACGTAAGCGGCTGCGTATTCTCTCGGCGCTGAGTACGATGGAATCGAACGAAACCCCCTTCGTTCGCAATGAAATGATTCACTGGCACGTAAGCGGCTGCGTATTCTCTCGGCGCTGAGAACGATGGAATCGAACGAAACCCTCTTCGTTCGCGATAAAATGATTCACTGGTACGTAAGCGGCTGCGTATTCTCTCGGCGCTGAGAACGATGGAATCGAACGAAACCCCCTTCGTTCGCGATAAACTGGTTCGCTGGCACGTTAGCGGCTGCGTATTCTCTCGGCGCTGAGAACGATGGAACCGAACGAAACCCCCTTCCTTCGCGATAAAATGATTCACTGGCACGTAAGCGGCTGCGTATTCTCTCGGCGCTGAGAACGATGGAACCGAACGAAACCCCCTTCCTTCGCGATAAAATGATTCACTGGGACGTAAGCGGCTGCATATTCTCTCGGCGCTGAGATTGATGGAATCGAACGAAACCCCCTTCGTTCGCGATAAACTGGTTCGCTGGCACGTAAGCGGCTGCGTATTCTCTCGGCGCTGAGAACGATGGAATCGAACGAAACCCTCTTCGTTCGCGATAAAATGATTCACTGGCACGTAAGCGGCTGCGTATTCTCTCGGCGCTGAGAACGATGGAATCGAACAAAACCCCCTTCGTTCGCGATAAACTGGTTCGCTGGCACGTAAGCGGCTGCGTATTCTCTCGGCGCTGAGAACGATGGAACCGAACGAAACCCCCTTCCTTCGCGATAAAATGATTCACTGGCACGTAAGCGGCTGCGTATTCTCTAGGCGCTGAGAACGATGGAATCGAACGAAACCCCCTTCGTTTGCGATAAAATGATTCACTGGCACGTAAGCGGCTGCGTATTCTCTCGGCGCTGAGAACGATGGAATCGAACGAAACCCTCTTCGTTCGCGATAAAATGATTCACTGGCACGTAAGCGGCTGCGTATTCTCTCGGCGGTGAGAACGATGGAATCGAACGAAACCCCCTTCGTTCGCGATAAAATTATTCACTGGCACGTAAGCGGCTGCGTATTCTCTAAGCGCTGAGAACGATGGAATCGAACGAAACCCCCTTCGTTCGCGATAAAATGATTCACTGGCACGTAAGCGGCTGCGTATTCTCTCGGCGCTGAGAACGATGGAATCAAACGAAACCCCCTTAATTCGCGATAAAATGATTCACTGGCACTTAAGCGGCTGCGTATTCTCTCGGCGCTGAGAACGATGGAATCGAACGAAACCCCCTTCGTTCGCGATAAAATGATTCACTGGCACGTAAGCGGCTGCGTATTCTCTCGGCGCTGAGAACGATGGAATCGAACGAAACCCCCTTCGTTCGCGATAAAATGATTCACTGGCACGTAAGCGGCTGCGTATTCTCTTGGCGCTGAGAACGATGGAATCGAACGAAACCCCCTTCGTTCGCGATAAAATGATTCACTGGCACGTAAGCGGCTGCGTATTCTCTCGGCGCTGAGAACGATGGAATCAAACGAAACCCCCTTAATTCGCGATAAAATGATTCACTGGCACTTAAGCGGCTGCGTATTCTCTCGGCGCTGAGAACGATGGAATCGAACGAAACCCCCTTCGTTCGCGATAAAATGATTCACTGGCACGTAAGCGGCTGCGTATTCTCTCGGCGCTGAGAACGATGGAATCGAACGAAACCCCCTTCGTTCGCGATAAAATGATTCACTGGCACGTAAGCGGCTGCGTATTCTCTCGGTGCTGAGAACGATGGAATCGAACGAAACCCCCTTCGTTCGCGATAAACTGTTTCGCTGGCACGTAAGCGGCTGCGTATTCTTTCGGCGCTGAGAACGATGGAATCGAACGAAACCCCCTTCGTTCGCGATAAAATGATTCATTGGCACGTAAGCGGCCGCGTATTCTCTCGGCGCTGAGAACGATGGAATCGAACGAAACCCCCTCTGTTCGCGATAAACTGGTTCGCTGGCACGTAAGCGGCTGCGTATTCTCTCGGCGCTGAGAACGATGGAATCGAACGAAACCCCCTTCGTTCGCGATGAAATGATTTACTGGCACGTAAGCGGCTGCGTATTCTCAGGGCGCTGAGAACGATGGGTATCGAACGAAACCCCCTTCGTTCGCAATAAAATGATTCATTGGCCCGTAAGCGGCTGCGTATTCTCTCGGCGCTGAGAACGATGGAATCGAACGAAACCCCCTTCGTTCGCGATAAAACGATTCACTGGCACGTAAGCGGCTGCGTATTCTCTCGGCGCTGAGAACGATGGAACCGAACGAAACCCCCTTCGTTCGCGATAAAATGATTCACTGGCACGTAAGCGGCTGCGTATTCTCTCGGCGCTGAGAACGATGGAATCAAACGAAACCCCCTTAATTCGCGATAAAATGATTCACTGGCACTTAAGCGGCTGCGTATTCTCTCGGCGCTGAGAACGATGGAATCAAACGAAACCCCCTTCGTTCGCGATAAAATGATTCACTGGCACGTAAGCGGCTGCGTATTCTCTCGGTGCTGAGAACGATGGAATCGAACGAAAACCCCTTCGTTCGCGATAAACTGGTTCGCTGGCACGTAAGCGGCTGCGTATTCTCTCGGGGCTGAGAACGATGGAATCGAACGAAACCCCCTTCGTTCGCGATAAAATGATTCATTGGCACGTAAGTGGCTGCGTATTCTCTAGGCGCTGAGAACGATGGAATCGAACGAAACCCCCTTCGTTCGCGATAAAATGATTCACTGGCACGTAAGCGGCTGCGTATTCTCTCGGTGCTGAGAACGATGGAATCGAACGAAACCCCCTTCGTTCGCGATAAACTGTTTCGCTGGCACGTAAGCGGCTGCGTATTCTTTCGGCGCTGAGAACGATGGAATCGAACGAAACCCCCTTCGTTCGCGATAAAATGATTCATTGGCACGTAAGCGGCCGCGTATTCTCTCGGCGCTGAGAACGATGGAATCGAACGAAACCCCCTCTGTTCGCGATAAACTGGTTCGCTGGCACGTAAGCGGCTGCGTATTCTCTCGGCGCTGAGAACGATGGAATCGAACGAAACCCCCTTCGTTCGCGATAAAATGATTAACTGGCACGTAAGCGGCTTCGTATTCTCTCGGCGCTGAGAACGATGGAACCGAACGAAACCCCCTTCGTTCGCGATAAAATGATTCACTGGCACTTAAGCGGCTGCGTATTCTCTCGGCGCTGAGAACGATGGAATCAAACGAAACCCCCTTAATTCGCGATAAAATGATTCACTGGCACTTAAGCGGCTGCGTATTCTCTCGGCGCTGAGAACGATGGAATCGAACGAAACCCCCTTCGTTCGCGATAAAATGATTCATTGGCACGTAAGCGGCTGCGTATTCTCTAGGCGCTGGGAACGATGGAATCGAACGAAACCCCCTTCGTTCGCGATAAACTGGTTCGCTGGCACGTAAGCAGCTGCGTATTCTCTCGGTGCTGAGAACGATGGAATCGAACGAAACCCCCTTCGTTCGCGATAAACTGGTTCGCTGGCACGTAAGCAGCTGCGTATTCTCTCGGCGCTGAGAACGATGGAATCGAACGAAACCCCCTTCGTTCGCGATAAACTGGTTCGCTGGCACGTAAGCAGCTGCGTATTCTCTCGGCGCTGAGAACGATGGAAACGAACGAAACCCTCTTCGTTCGCGATAAAATGATTCACTGGCACGTAAGCGGCTGCGTATTCTCTCGGCGCTGAGAACGATGGAATCGAACGAAACCCCCTTCGTTCGCGATAAACTGGTTCGCTGGCACGTAAGCGGCTGCGTATTCTCTCGGGGCTGAGAACGATGGAATCGAACGAAACCCCCTTCGTTCGCGATAAAATGATTCATTGGCACGTAAGTGGCTGCGTATTCTCTAGGCGCTGAGAACGATGGAATCGAACGAAACCCCCTTCGTTCGCGATAAAATGATTCACTGGCACGTAAGCGGCTGCGTATTCTCTCGGTGCTGAGAACGATGGAATCGAACGAAACCCCCTTCGTTCGCGATAAACTGTTTCGCTGGCACGTAAGCGGCTGCGTATTCTTTCGGCGCTGAGAACGATGGAATCGAACGAAACCCCCTTCGTTCGCGATAAAATGATTCATTGGCACGTAAGCGGCCGCGTATTCTCTCGGCGCTGAGAACGATGGAATCGAACGAAACCCCCTCTGTTCGCGATAAACTGGTTCGCTGGCACGTAAGCGGCTGCGTATTCTCTCGGCGCTGAGAACGATGGAATCGAACGAAACCCCCTTCGTTCGCGATGAAATGATTTACTGGCACGTAAGCGGCTGCGTATTCTCTCGGCGCTGAGAACGATGGGTATCGAACGAAACCCCCTTCGTTCGCAATAAAATGATTCATTGGCCCGTAAGCGGCTGCGTATTCTCTCGGCGCTGAGAACGATGGAATCGAACGAAACCCCCTTCGTTCGCGATAAAACGATTCACTGGCACGTAAGCGGCTGCGTATTCTCTCGGCGCTGAGAACGATGGAACCGAACGAAACCCCCTTCGTTCGCAATAAAATGATTCACTGGCACGTAAGCGGCTGCGTATTCTCTCGGCGCTGAGAACGATGGAATCAAACGAAACCCCCTTAATTCGCGATAAAATGATTCACTGGCACTTAAGCGGCTGCGTATTCTCTCGGCGCTGAGAACGATGGAATCAAACGAAACCCCCTTCGTTCGCGATAAAATGATTCACTGGCACGTAAGCGGCTGCGTATTCTCTCGGTGCTGAGAACGATGGAATCGAACGAAAACCCCTTCGTTCGCGATAAACTGGTTCGCTGGCACGTAAGCGGCTGCGTATTCTCTCGGCGCTGAGAACGATGGAATCGAACGAAACCCCCTTCGTTCCCAATGAAATGATTCACTGACACGTAAGCGGCTGCGTATTCTCTCGGCGCTGAGAACGATGGAATCGAACGAAACCCCCTTCGTTCGCGATAAAATGATTAACTGGCACGTAAGCGGCTGCGTATTCTCTCGGCGCTGAGAACGATGGAACCGAACGAAACCCCCTTCGTTAGCGATAAAATGATTCACTGGCACGTAAGCGGCTGCGTATTCTCTCGGCGCTGAGAACGATGGAATCAAACGAAACCCCCTTAATTCGCGATAAAATGATTCACTGGCACTTAAGCGGCTACGTATTCTCTCGGCGCTGAGAACGATGGAATCGAACGAAACCCCCTTAATTCGCGATAAAATGATTCACTGGCACTTAAGCGGCTGCGTATTCTCTCAGCGCTGAGAACGATGGAATCGAACGAAACCCCCTTCGTTCGCGATAAAATGATTAACTGGCACGTAAGCGGCTTCGTATTCTCTCGGCGCTGAGAACGATGGAACCGAACGAAACCCCCTTCGTTCGCGATAAAATGATTCACTGGCACTTAAGCGGCTGCGTATTCTCTCGGCGCTGAGAACGATGGAATCAAACGAAACCCCCTTAATTCGCGATAAAATGATTCACTGGCACTTAAGCGGCTGCGTATTCTCTCGGCGCTGAGAACGATGGAATCGAACGAAACCCCCTTCGTTCGCGATAAAATGATTCACTGGCACGTAAGCGGCTGCGTATTCTCTCGGTGCTGAGAACGATGGAATCGAACGAAAACCCCTTCGTTCGCGATAAACTGGTTCGCTGGCACGTAAGCGGCTGCGTATTCTCTCGGCGCTGAGAACGATGGAATCGAACGAAACCCCCTTCGTTCCCAATGAAATGATTCACTGACACGTAAGCGGCTGCGTATTCTCTCGGCGCTGAGAACGATGGAATCGAACGAAACCCCCTTCGTTCGCGATAAAATGATTAACTGGCACGTAAGCGGCTGCGTATTCTCTCGGCGCTGAGAACGATGGAACCGAACGAAACCCCCTTCGTTAGCGATAAAATGATTCACTGGCACGTAAGCGGCTGCGTATTCTCTCGGCGCTGAGAACGATGGAATCAAACGAAACCCCCTTAATTCGCGATAAAATGATTCACTGGCACTTAAGCGGCTACGTATTCTCTCGGCGCTGAGAACGATGGAATCGAACGAAACCCCCTTAATTCGCAATAAAATGATTCACTGGCACTTAAGCGGCTGCGTATTCTCTCAGCGCTGAGAACGATGGAATCGAACGAAACCCCCTTCGTTCGCGATAAAATGATTAACTGGCACGTAAGCGGCTTCGTATTCTCTCGGCGCTGAGAACGATGGAACCGAACGAAACCCCCTTCGTTCGCGATAAAATGATTCACTGGCACTTAAGCGGCTGCGTATTCTCTCGGCGCTGAGAACGATGGAATCAAACGAAACCCCCTTAATTCGCGATAAAATGATTCACTGGCACTTAAGCGGCTGCGTATTCTCTCGGCGCTGAGAACGATGGAATCGAACGAAACCCCCTTCGTTCGCGATAAAATGATTCATTGGCACGTAAGCGGCTGCGTATTCTCTAGGCGCTGAGAACGATGGAATCGAACGAAACCCCCTTCGTTCGCGATAAACTGGTTCGCTGGCACGTAAGCAGCTGCGTATTCTCTCGGTGCTGAGAACGATGGAATCGAACGAAACCCCCTTCGTTCGCGATAAACTGGTTCGCTGGCACGTAAGCAGCTGCGTATTCTCTCGGCGCTGAGAACTATGGAATCGAACGAAACCCCCTTCGTTCGCGATAAACTGGTTCGCTGGCACGTAAGCAGCTGCGTATTCTCTCGGCGCTGAGAACGATGGAAACGAACGAAACCCTCTTCGTTCGCGATAAAATGATTCACTGGCACGTAAGCGGCTGCGTATTCTCTCGGCGCTGAGAACGATGGAATCGAACGAAACCCCCTTCGTTCGCGATAAACTGGTTCGCTGGCACGTAAGCGGCTGCGTATTCTCTCGGGGCTGAGAACGATGGAATCGAACGAAACCCCCTTCGTTCGCGATAAAATGATTAATTGGCACGTAAGTGGCTGCGTATTCTCTAGGCGCTGAGAACGATGGAATCGAACGAAACCCCCTTCGTTCGCGATAAACTGGTTCGCTGGCACGTAAGCAGCTGCGTATTCTCTCGGCGCTGAGAACGATGGAATCGAACGAAACCCCCTTCGTTCGCGATAAACTGGTTCGCTGGCACGTAAGCAGCTGCGTATTCTGTCGGCGCTGAGAACGATGGAATCGAACGAAACCCCCTTCGTTCGCGATAAAGTGGTTCGCTGGCACGTAAGCAGCTGCGTATTCTCTCGGCGCTGAGAACGATGGAATCGAACGAAATCCTCTTCGTTCGCGATAAAATGATTCACTGGCACGTAAGCGGCTGCGTATTCTCTCGGTGCTGAGAACGATGGAATCGAACGAAACCCCCTTCGTTCGCGATAAACTGGTTCGCTGGCACGTAAGCGGCTGCGTATTCTCTCGGCGCTGAGAACGATGGAATCGAACGAAACCCCCTTCGTTCGCAATGAAATGATTCACTGGCACGTAAGCGGCTGCGTATTCTCTCGGCGCTGAGAACGATGGAACCGAACGAAACCCCCTTCGTTTGCGATAAAATGATTCACTGGCACGTAAGCGGCTGCTTATTCTCTCGGCGCTGAGAACGATGGAATCGAACGAAACCCTCTTCGTTCGCGATAAAATGATTCACTGGCACGTAAGCGGCTGCGTATTCTCTCGGCGCTGAGAACGATGGAATCGAACGAAACCCCCTTCGTTCGCGATAAACTGGTTCGCTGGCACGTTAGCGGCTGCGTATTCTCTCGGCGCTGAGAACGATGGAACCGAACGAAACCCCCTTCCTTCGCGATAAAATGATTCATTGGCACGTAAGCGGCTGCGTATTCTCTAGGCGCTGAGAACGATGGAATCGAACGAAACCCCCTTCGTTCGCGATAAACTGGTTCGCTGGCACGTAAGCAGCTGCGTATTCTCTCGGCGCTGAGAACAATGGAATCGAACGAAACCCCCTTCGTTCGCGATAAACTGGTTCGCTGGCACTTAAGCAGCTGCGTATTCTCTCGGCGCTGAGAACGATGGAATCGAACGAAACCCTCTTCGTTCGCAATGAAATGATTCACTGGCACGTAAGCGGCTGCGTATTCTCTCGGCGCTGAGAACGATGGAACCGAACGAAACCCCCTTCGTTTGCGATAAAATGATTCACTGGCACGTAAGCGGCTGCGTATTCTCTCGGCGCTGAGAACGATGGAATCGAACGAAACCCTCTTCGTTCGCGATAAAATGATTCACTGGCACGTAAGCGGCTGCGTATTCTCTCGGCGCTGAGAACGATGGAATCGAACGAAACCCCCTTCGTTCGCGATAAACTGGTTCGCTGGCACGTTAGCGGCTGCGTATTCTCTCGGCGCTGAGAACGATGGAACCGAACGAAACCCCCTTCCTTCGCGATAAAATGATTCACTGGCACGTAAGCGGCTGCGTATTTTCTCGGCGCTGAGAACGATGGAATCGAACGAAACCCCCTTCGTTCGCGATAAACTGGTTCGCTGGCACGTAAGCGGCTGCGTATTCTCTCGGGAACCAAGGTGCTGATCTTCCCCTTGCCCAATTGGCGAACGGGGGTGACCCCTCGCGCGGAATGCTCGTAACGATGGGTTTTCTGGGAAAACCCGGGAAAACCATTTATGGCCCTAATAAAGCAATTAAGCGGAGCTAGGAGCGGAGTTTCTCCTTAAAACCCGACAATAAAAACACACTAAACAACGATGGACACTAGAAAATGTTTTAACAGTAGCTTGGCAATCCTTATTTTCTTGGGAGCAATGTAAAAATGGGAAAGAATGACTACGATATATTAAGAAAGAACGAGGGCTTTTAGAAGGGATTGACGATTCATCGATATTTATTTTAAGAAGGGGAGAACTGAAAGCAGCTACCGCCGATTCCGAAGTAAAAGATAAGGAAAGGGTATAATAGGTAGAGCGACCCCTAAGCCTACAGAGTCACCTGTTCCTAGAAACGGCCCTTTTGACAAAGGCGTTGAAGAGAGTGATCGTAAATCTAAGACCAATTACTGCACCCAGCGACCAGCGCGAGCTCAGAAATTGGCCACACACGTAGGACCACTTTCCCAACTAAAACTTAATTGAATTTTACCGAAAATATATTACCAAAAGCAAATAAATATTCGGGAACTAAATATAGCGTTACAAGATGAAGACTTTCACCCCGCCGTGGCAAGGAGATGACCCTCCGTGTGACAAAACCGATAGGGGGGCGGAAACGCCAGACGAGAAGAAGGAAACCCTCTCTCGTCCCAAGAGGAAGAGACAGCATAGAAGGGATGAGAGCGCCGTAGACTCCCCTAAGCATCACTACAATCTGCGTTCAAAGGCAAACACCTAGTAACACTTTTTGGGTGGGGTCTACCTTATTGAGTAGAATTTGATTATTTGAGATACCTTGAATATATTGTACGTAATTTTGGCTGAAGATTGTGGCGCACTCGCGCCATCTTTTAGCAATTGTTACCAGGATCGGGGAGGTCACTTACTCGAAAACCGCTGCAATGGGAAAATAACATGGAGTCGAGGAGGCCGTATTACCAGCATTGATTATGCCCTCTACAATGGGCAATTCACTGAGCACGCTGAAATGGTCTTAATTTATGAAAATTGAGAATTAAGTTTCAGTAGTGATCATAACGCTCTCATTGTAAGATTCCGAGTAAACCCAGATGGAATCTTGAAACGATCTGACGCTCATGCGGATCCACACTGGAGAATACACAACGATCATAAATTCAAAACCTTTCGTAATACCATCAATAAAAACATATTTTATCTTAATCAAATGGACTATAACTCATTTCAGTATACCATATCTGCGAAAAGACAGTGGTTTGATGAAGAAATTAAATTGTCTATAACGTTAAGAAAGAAAGCAAATAGAGGAACATATGAGGGGAAAAGACGCCATCGGGGACCCTTTAAGATAGGCTGGACTCAGGGCTGTAAAATTCTTCCGGTCAAAGGTAGTTCGAACGAAACGACCTCATGTGACTCCTTCAGTCTCTTTACGACACGAAAATGGATCTCATCTAACGGAGCTAAAACCAGTCTCGGAGTTCATCGAGATTTCTATGTCGGAGGCTGTGGCGGATCTACGACGAGTCTCTGGGACTAGCGTCAGAAAAGGAATATGAACCCACTACTGAGACCGAAGACGACGAAGATCTAATAAGACCATTTACTCCAGAAGAAGTCAAAAAGATCCTAAATAATTTATATAGTCAAATTGTAAATGATTTGTATATAGTGTGTGTGTACATATTTCGCGAATATTTACAAAATTTACAAAGAATAAAGGTAATCCTCTGGGGAAGCCCCTGGGGGAAAGGGGTTTAAAATTGATGCCGCGTTGCCCCGCTGAATCGCGATCGCGATGCGTTGGAGAAGGACCTGAACCGAACACAGCTTACCGGTGACGTCCTTCAAACGACGGCCAATGGCGTGCACTAAATCTAAACCTTCTTGACCGAACGAGCCGAGATTTTCAACGGCCACCCCTTTAAAAGTGTACCGATTCTCGAGTCCAGCGTACTTAGACGTTTTCTTCACTTCAGCCTGGGTAGCGGCCCAGAGATGGGCTGTAGCAGAAGCGCCAAATACGAAGGCGCGAGGGGGTCTGTGCGTGTAAAGTCCCAAACTAGCGACTTACCGCCAGACCAAAGACATCCCATCCGGACGTTTCCCGTCGTCCGGCGATACGCCTGGGGGCTCAAGAATAGATGGAACGCCCGCGGAAACAAGCGCACGCTTTATAGTGTCGTTCACAGAACCGTGCAGGGAAAAACGACCAGCGCTCTTTTTACAACTGAGCCCGTGAGTGCCGAGGGAATTCACCTGGCTGCCGCAGTTGCAAATGTGGGGAACACAGATCCGGGCGCCCAACCGAATACCGACTGCGATGCGGAAAGAATCGTTGGTTAAATGAGTGACCAAGGACGGCGATGGGAGAACGTTTAACCAAGCGCCAGATTCTTTAGAGCTTACAGAGAGTAGCCGAGCTTTATCACGTACACTCGATGCCAAGGCAGACAAAGAGTTGATGGAGTTGTCGGCAATTGGACCTTCCCACACGCTCTGGTGACGCCAATGATCGGGTGAAGGTAAGGTCGACTCTGTAAGGCGTTCCCATTGATTAAGGGCATCGTAAAAAAAAACAAATCACGAGGGTCAGTTATGTGGGTTGATAAGATTTGTCGAATCAGCTCGGCGACGCTGGATTGTGATGAGAGAAAAGCCGGGAGGGCAAGCTTAGAAGCATGTCGGATTCCAAGCCCACCCTTCGCAACGGGAAGCGACGACTGTATCCAGAGGCCCTCATTCATCAAAGTATTTGTGACATCCTGGAGCGACATCCGGAGACACTCATCGAAAGACAGGAGACCGTCTCTACACTGCCAGACATGAGCGCTTCGCAGGAGGTAGGACAGCTTCGGTATGCCCAAAGAGCTTTTCAAAAGGAAGAAACCGTGATGTGTTGATATATAATGGAGATTCCCAGCCATAATCTTCAAAGCTTCATTGCTTCGTCAGAGAGGGACGAACCCAAGAGGACATAGTCAGAACGAGGGATGATTTTAATTCCTGGGGCTGCTGGGTCAAACATATTTGTGTAGTACTTTTCATCAAAGCCGCCGGGATTGAGAACAAGGAGCTCGCACTTGGATGGGTTTAGCTCAAGGCCTATGTCAGATGAAATATCTCGAAGGAGACAAAGGTCGCTCAGGACGACATCAGGGTTATCGCCGAGGGAGGAGTCATCCAGGTACCAGATATTTAACTCAGATTTCATACGGGAAGACACTTTCTGTACGATGAAACGGCACACCTGATCTTGGAGTCTGTCACGTTAAGTATCGGAAGAGAAGACAAATCATCGACTTCGAAAGCATACTCCTGGTGGTCTTTTCCAGAAGGGTGTTTACTCTTTAGGATATCGTACGTGGCAGGGTCATTAGGCGCGAAGGTATCGTCTGAACAGACAATGCGAACCGCACCGGTAACATCGTCGTCGGAGAGCTTCGATTCCACGATCTTCCCAGCGTTGTTCTCTTGCGGACGCTTTTTCGATGAGAAAGTTGGTTTTTCCGAAACGGAAGGGAGAACCGTACCATCTTGGAAGCCTTTGATGTTATTTTTCACGGAAGTTGCGAGGGAAACCGATTTTCCTTTAGACACGAGGAGAACTTGGAAGCAAACCGAGGCGAAACAAAATACAGCCTTTAAAGATTCCACCGAATTATCGCGGACAACATTGTTTATTACACACGATAGAGCAACCGCCGCCATATTTCACGCACCTTTTGGGATACGACGTAAAACGTGCCGCGTGGATTTCAAATTGGAAAGCAAGCTGATGAGGCCGCAAAACACATCCGCACCGGAGGACGACGAAGATTTTTGACCGGGAGACTCAACGGTAGGTTTAACACACGTTGATTAACGACCATAATGACCATTCAGACTTTTAAAGGATTTACCGCACTGAAAGCAAGGCACACGATCGCCTTGGGAAGACATTAAGTAGTTAGATGAATTTACAACAGACCGAACAAATATATCGCGTTTCCAGCTGCACCGGCGTTCGCGTAAGAGGCCGAAATATACAATGAACAAGTTGGCAAGCCAAAATATACCTCTCCTCGGAAGAATTGTCCCTAGTGGTATTGATCTCTCGAGATGACCCTTAAAGATATATCCGCAATTCAGAGTTATTTACTAAAAACGTAATCCCGGTTCAATCCCGCCCGGTATAAAATTTTAATTTTAATTTAAATAATTGAGACGAAACAACCGAGTTTAATTTATTCAGAATAATATAAATTAAGTAGTTACAACAGTGAGTTAGACGTACTAAAACAATGCACAATTGAATTTAACCCTATTTACAGAACAAGTTTATCAGTTAAATCAAGAATGTATTTATTTATACCTAGGGAGAATGTCTATGTCGAGACGGTTTTTAGCCTTTCTCTCAATCCACCCGTTGGTCCCCCCAGTACGCTCCTCCGCTTAAAATAAAACGAATAGTCCCGGTATTTCATTGGCTGCTTAAAATTTACGTCACCTAACGCGATGGAAATCAAACGCCTGTAACGTTTTGTCTTTCCCCCCGCGCGAAACGGGGAAAAGGCGTTCAACGTGCCCGGCGATTGTCGCAACATAATCATTCTTCCTAAATATAAATAAATACATTCTTGGTTAAATATAATACGAAGCAAATTTTAATGAAATAAATATCTACAGAGGCTATTTCTATTTTTCTTACCCAGGAAATCAATGACTGCAACACCCATAACCAGTGGCGTAGCGTGGGGGGGGGGGGCAAAGGGGACCATGGCCCCGGGCGGCATAGATGTAGGGGGCGGCCTGGCAAATTGAAACCAAAGCGGCCGGCCGATATTCTGGGTCAGAAAAGTGACATTGGCGGCAGCCGCTGGCAGGCGACTATTGCAGTGTTGTCACAGGCCATTAAGGGGTCTGAGTGTTCAATAACTGGTGGCTTTACTGAGGAGTCGGGGTCCGGCTCTTGTAACCCATAAGGGCGGTGGCACACCGGGAGATGTTAGCTGAGATCAAATGGTCCGATCTCCGACCTCCGACTTCGGTTAGGTAAGGGCTGGAAACTAAGCTTCAGCTCAAGCTAATGGAGAGAGACCAGGCATCCTGTCGCCTAGGCGGATTTGGTGGCCTGCTGTGGGGCGGCGGGTCTCCGTATGAGGCGCTGTGGCCCGGTTTCCCGGCTTTGTGGAGCCCATTGGGATCTACGGTGCCGATCGTGCCGGGTTACGCTGGACCGCAGTGTGCCCGTTGTCCCCCTTTAGTCCACCTTTTCTTAAGGGCTTTGGCACCTCACCTATGTAGTTAAGGTGCTGGATTCCGATGCTAGAGCACCCGCTCATGTAACCCACTGCTGTGTGCGAAGGGGCGAATTGGTCAACCCATTGTTGAACCTTCTGCTGGGAGAGCGGCTTGCGACCTTCAGTAGTAGGGTACTACTACCCATGTTGGTTTTGTCGCCTGTTCGGGCTGTGGACGCTGGCGTAGGGTATTATGATGATAGGCCTCCGGTGGTGTGGTTCTCTTGTTACCGGTACACTGGGCTATAATTTCTGATAATAATAATAATAATCAGCTAGGCTAATACCCAAGGCACCACCTTAGGCCTAAGTCATCAAGCGACTTTTGAAGCCATTAATTCAGGTGGCCAGGTTACAATGCGTAGGAGGGTGGTGGCAAGCCCTGCATGCCACGCGTTCGAGCCAACAGCTCCCTACACTAACTATTACCGTTAACCTCGATGCAGTAATGTCACACCGTGCGCTGTGTTTATGAGATTTCTATGCCGTCAACAAAACAGTCTACGAGTCTAGCGGGGCAGCGTGCGGTGTGGCAACACTGCAACAACCGCCAAAAGAAAACAGTCGACGAGTCTAACCGGCTCGAACGAAACGTCAGTTATTGTTATTGAGAAGCGCGGTGCAGTTACTATTTAAAATCTACAATGTCGTTCAGATTAACAAATCTGGGTATCGTGGCAATCGAACAAGAGGTACAAATTAATATTGACCATTGCATAAAAGAGTTCGCGTTGCAAAAAACACGCAGAATAAAATTTTAATTTTTTAACGGCTTGAATCATTTTGCAATCAACAGAGTATCACAGAATTTTTGCCTACCTTTGGGGGGGGGGCGGCAAATTTAGGGTTGGCCCCGGGTGGAAGAAATGCACGCTACGCCACTGCCCATAACCGCAATAGCACAAACTCAATATAAACCTTACAATAACGAAATTTACAATATAACTGAGTTGAAACCGTCGTAACGGTGTGCGTTAGCGAAAAAGCAAAACCAAACCCGACGCAACCGCAAATTTATCCGTTAACGCTCACCGTCACACGATGGTTTTGCCAAAGCAGGCAACCTTTAAATTCCGAGAAGCTGCGTACGCAGTGATTACACTTTGCTACACAAATGCGTACGCGTTCGCAGGCCAGACACACAGACACACCCACACCCACACACAGACACGGTGAATGTATAACCCCTCCTAGGGGCCCCTCGGATAGCTAAAAACTGCAATAAACCGAAAAAAGATAATAACAGCACGTAAAAATTAATGACATAAGATAATGGAACATCTCGAACAATTAAAGGAAAAAAAGTTAAATGTGCAACAATCATAACGATTAAAATTCGAAACTACGGGGTACAAAAGGTAAAATATGCAAAACCATAATGCAACCGGACACCAAAAGTAAAATAAAAAAACAACTAAGCCAAACTGGCTGTTAACTACCACAGTTAGACATTAATTTTTTAAATACAAATTAAAAGTAATGAAATGGGATACCCAGATAAGAACTGACCGCATTTAGCATTAAAATCATTAAGAATATAGAGAAAACAATATATAATTTAGTTGCTAACCAGTCAAAAAATACGGACGGACACCCGTTGAAACGTCGCACAAATAGTGGCTTGCGAAGAAAAGCCACAATGGAACGAACCACGCCGAAATAACAAATGGGAAATTTAGTATTAAAACTTAATTATTTAAGGTAGAACAGCGGTTGATACCATTAAGGAAAGCCCGAAAGTTACTAAGGTCAAGATAGCAAAAATTGACATATATATAAATATATATAAAAAAAAATTTAACCTTGTATAAATTGTAAATATAGCCTGTGAGCTTTGCTTCTTCCTATTCGAAAAGAAAATTGGCGAATAAGATTCATCCATTCATTGATTTCATTCCATTATTGTCGACGTCATTTGACGGTAGATGTTTGTATTAGTTGCTACTAGAGTGAGCCGAGAGATAATGTTTAGAGGGAAACCAGAGAAAATAGTAGGACAAAAATTTCTAAAGCCTAATATTTAAGACTAACTTTGAGAATTTTAACCAATATGGAGACCAAGCGCGTAGATATAGAAAGTCTAATGGGGGGACGGGTTATAAGACAACCAGATGAAATCGCGAGCGCGAAATTTTTCGTTAGCAATAACGCATATTTAAAGTACTGGCTAGACTCGGGACGAGTGACAATGACATTTCCGAACGTGTATCAAACGAAGTTTTTTTAATACATTTAATGTTGCGCTCCTTTCGTAAGAAAGGAATCGACTCCTAAGGGGGGGGGGGTTGAACCCCCTAAACCCCCCCCTTATATACGTGCTTGATGGAGACCATTAATACAACATTGGAATCGAAATTCTACTTTTAATAAAATCATATAAATTTAATAATCAATAAACAGAAATCAATCCCTTATTTCCAAAGAAATTATAAAGTAATAACCTTTCGAGAAATATTGGTGGCTTTCGCTATTTCCCGATGTACTGTTAAAGCTACTGAGCACTCGTTTTTATTTTTTATTTTTGAAGGAAGTGCGCAAAATCGTGCGCGCCCAAAGAATCAAAACAAAATTTTTATGGACGTATTTAATCCTAACAAAAAATAGAACGGTAGGAATTAGGTAGTGACAAGCTAATTTTCATAACTAAATACTTATATTAAAGGCGATAACATATACAGGATGTTTAAAAAGGTTATGCAAATATTTTAAGGAGTTGTAGAGGGTGAGTTGAGAAGTATGCCTGTTTTCCCCCATTTTCCTACGATGAGTGAAAATAGTCCCAGAGAGCTTCAAAGTGTGCCCTACTAGCCCCTGGATGTAGTGTGCAAAAAGCGCAAAACCAAGCAGCAGGGACTTTAAATACTGTTTAAGTTTACTTTATTACGCTGGTTACCTCGAATTACTTACAAAGTCCTTTGTTACCGTTCCCACCAACCCAAACGTTAATGTTCGCATTTCCCTGCTGCTGGTAAACCACCCTTTGAAGCTCTCTGGCGCTCTTTTAACTCATCGTAGGAAAATGGGGAAAAAAGGCATACTTCTCAAATCACCCCCTACAACTCCTTAAACTTTTTGCATACCTTTTTGTATATACCACAAACCCTGTATATTTTAGAATTCTGGACGTAAAAATATGTCTTATTTGGAACCATAAATCAGAAAATTTTAAATGTATCCGAGCTGACACCATAGTGGTATTTTTTACGGGGTATCTTGGAACCCGCGACATTTAATATCTATTTTTATGAGGGTCACTGACCCGTGGGGAGTGAAATGGGGGTAGTCAGGGTCGTTGGTTTTTAGAATCATTACTGACATTAAGTAAGAAACAGTACAGAAACGACAGTAAAACAAATAGTTTATAATATATTGTGAAATTTTCTAAAACGTTTTTCATATAAAGTTGGGAACCTGGTGACCCTCATCCAATCTTTGAATGATTTATTTCGAGGTTCTAAGCATTTACTTTGAGAGCCAATGACCCCCGGATTTCCCCTAATTGCTAGTCTGTCTGACACTATCTCCTTAATACTAATATTTCAAACTAAAAAATATGCAAGGCAGGCAAGCGAGCGATAAAAATAAGATCGATAAATTTAAGTTTAGAAATGAATAAAAAAGAATGACAAGAATTTTAGCTAGCAAATACATATATTACTATACAACGAAAATAATTTTTATCGTTACTTAGCTCTGAAATTAAAAAATAAACGAGTAGCTTAGAAAGGTTTCCCATTTAATAAGACGAGGAAGCGGATAGAAATGACGTTGACGTACGGTACGCACGTCATTAAATATTGTGTAACCTGATATTAGACGCGATCGCTTCGCGAGTGTCCTTCTAAACCGAGGTCAGAAATTCGCGCTCGACAGGTTGCACGTGGTACACGTAATAAACCAATGTCATTGTGTGTCAACAAATCATAACCATACACCGTAGTGACGTTTCTATAATACAGGTTACACTGGGTGCTTATTTTAGGACTTTAGGAAGGGCATTTACATGGGAGTATCACACGAGGGTGTAACGGCTTTTCTACGAGCTTAGGCCACGGACGAACGGATCGCTCGCAACCTAAAGTAGTCACCGTTGACATTTTTCTACCACTACTACCAGATGTTATGAGAATTAAAGTTAATGTTATTAGGTTGAAAGTACAGGATTCGCTGTGCCAAGCGTTGCTATTTAAATTAAGGTTAAATGGATAGAAATAAACACTCGGAGCTACCATGCCAAGGTTCATATTTATTAAAATGTTAATATTCGGCTATTAACTTAATGTCAATTAAAAACAACAATCAAATATTTGAACATTATAAATAACAAAACAAATTACCTAATAACAATTACGCAGTAATTCAAAAACAACAGTAATACTAAATTACAAATAATTAACCAACCCTACCAACCCCGACAAATAATAATAAAATCAACCCCGAACCCAAATAAAACATATACAAATACAATTTACAATCACCCCCCCCCCCCTACACTACAACCCTACATTTTAAATGGGAGAAGATGCCAACTACTAAAAATGGTTTTTCGCATTAAGTGTCTACGCCATGACTAGATACAAAGTGTACAATCGTTACGAATACATCAGCACGTTAATTGGGTTCCCAGCGCCCACAAGAAGAACCACGCGAGGTAAAGCGAACTCTTATATTATTTCTCCGGTCTACTAGATTCCGTATCACACGACATAACAGGAACCCTCCTTTAAGTTCTTGGTTCCTCGAGTCTTCAATCGTTCTCTCCTTTTTCCTCCATCCTGACACCGGGTTTTTACCACGACGACCACGTGACCCCAACATTTTGGTCACTACCTCTTTTAAAAAGAATTGACTGTTTGTAATGGGTATCGGACAATCAAATATCACATACAGCAACTGACATTTTCAATAATGTTCAAGGTTACTATGGGCAGTTGAGAAACGAAGTGGTCTACTTGACCCAGATAGTTCACGCAATAAATGGAATGTAGGATCCGTATGGTCGGCATCTTCTATAAGATGGCATCTCTCCTCAACCCTCTAATGAGAAGGGTTGGGGTAGGGAAGTCGCGACAACAAAAATAATTTGACCTTCAATAAAAAAGAAACCATTTCCCCGACAAAAGCTCAATTTAATGATTTACGACCCTTGGCAGGTATTTTTGGATATAGATAGAGATATGGTAAATCTTGAAAAACTGTTTACAAAGTTGAGGATGGGACTTCTTGGCCCAACGGATGCGAACGTAAGATAGGACTATAATCCCTTAGCCCTATAACGCCTCGTGAGAAAGAAGCAAGACTACAACAATTGATAATGTTCTAATAAAACTAGGTTTTCTTTAAAAAATTACGGAAAAATTCGTTGCAAGGGCCAGATCATTTTGTTACAGGGTGTCCTAATAGTCATGATTAAAAATTTAATCATGATTTAATCATTTTTAATCTTTGTACAGTCAAAGCTACAGATTTAATTTGAATCTTATCTAATCATGATTTAATCATACGAGTGTGTCCTAATAATCATTGGAGTGAGCTGCCCCTCGGTATCACATATGGTTTTTACTATCTCGCTTATCCCATTTAATTCTAAATTATCATTATATAGTTGGATCAGAAAAATATTTTTTTGTTATTTTGTATCGAGATGGCGGAGCAACAATTTTATTTTTTAGTTAGTCGTGGAAATTCAACTAAAATATAAAAATCAATTTTTAAGGGTTCAACTATTAAACGTTACGGAATACGAGCACCAAAGAACTATTATTTAAAGATTCCTCTACTCTGTATCAAATATTAATGCAAATTTCAGTCAATTCTTTCGAGAGAAACCCTGCTGGTTAAATTAGGGGTCAAGGTCAAATTTCGTTAAATCAATGAGTAGTTTTCCGATCAGCACAAACATTTTGGGCTTTCACCCTATAAAGGCAATCAACTGAGAGGGCCATAGAATTTAATAGAGAGATAAATAAGATATTTACCTGAGTCTTGATATATTGCAAAAATATGTTGTTATTTGGTATTATTTTAACTTTTCCGTTTTTAAAAAGTTCCGCAATTTGTTTGATGGTGTTTACTTCGTTGACGTCTAAAACGCTACTATAGGATGTCAACATAACATTATAGAAAATATTAAAGCCAAGAGTTGTAAAGTAACAGGCTGCCATAAATAGACTCAAGAGTGCGTTCTTGGTGGCAAAAGAAGACCCTAATAAAATAATGATAATTACATCGGTTTTCTCTCTCGAAAATGTGATATACCTTGATTAAGAAGCAGACCATAAATATTCATAAATGATTTGAAGAAGTCTTTCGATTGAGCACGGTGATAAAAATGAATGAAGCTCATATAGAAACAAGACAGTATAAAAAGAAGTATCCAAACCTAATTGAAGACACACGAATTAGAGATTTATTAAAGCAGCGCTAAAGCTTTGGCTTAGACAGGGGTGCCCATATTTTCAAATTTAAAGATAGGCATGTTGAATTAGAGTTCACCATTTTCAAGGTAGATATTGCCCTAGACATGGTATTTCCCTTTGATATTTGGGCACCCATGAGATAAAGGACCATGTGGTGATAGTGACAAAACAATATTGGGTGGAAAATTAGAAAGCTTTTAACCTCCCAGCGCTACTAGGCCCAAACGAATATTCATGACCAAGACATAAACGGAGCTCAAATAGGCACGATTTCAAAATAAGAAGTATAATATTCACATTTAAAGAGAAGTTACTTTGAGCTTATTAAATTTTAATATTTTCCCCCTTGAAAAAAAGGCTACACTGCTGGCTTGAAACTGCCATGTTATTTTTACATGAGCACGCAGCTTTCTCGAAAAACGCTTTGGAATAAAAAAAAGTGTAGTGACTTTTTAAAATATTTCATTTTTTTATGGCCTATATAAGAAATTCATTAGAAAACAACAACAAACCTGCAGCTGTAGCGGGCTTACGAAATAGGCTCTTTCGTCCCTCGATTGCTTCAGCGGACCCATGTAAAAGTGGGCGGTATTTGTGAAATAGTTTCGACTGTATTGTATCACGGATCTTCTGACGAAATTGTCAGTCAAATATGAAAATGCCATGTCCGTTTCCTAAATTAAATCGGATTCAGATTGGATTCTTATACCTAGTTCATTTCGCAGTATTCCAATGAAGATATTAAACTACATGATTCTCTTTGGGGGAATTAATGTAAGACATACAGTGAACCGGACGTATCAATGAACAGCATTTAATTCATACTAATAAAGTATGTCAAGTAAACAATAAAAGCTTTAAAAAAACCGCAACTAAGAACGAGTGGTCTTACTGTTCATGCAAGATTAGTTAGAATTAGTATTAGATAGTTAACGACAAAATACCATTGCAGCTAATAATGACAGTGATCTTAAAGTTTAATGTACTTCTATAAAAACAATATTGTAACTTTAACACTCATTGTCGAAATTTGACTCTTTAAAAATAAGGTTTCTGAATCTAATTAATTTGTACAGAAGCTATGTTGATTTTAATCGTTAATTTATATGACAAAGAATGTTACATTTCTTGCCAATGATCCAACCACTCCTGTCCAGCTATTGTTTGGAAGCTTTATTCCGTAATTTGATTTTGGAGCTTCATGCAGACTGTAGCTAAAATGATATTTTATTGTAAAAATGTATCCTAAGCGCAGTTAAATAACATTGTGAACTTGAAATGGTAATTGTTAATATACTGAAGAAAACGTTTAAGATTTTTATTAATTTTATAAAATATGTATTCAGGCAAACAGGTAATATTTTCGATTTCTTACGAAGGTGAACAAACCTAATCAATGTCTGCATTAGGATTCAACTGTCACCAAGACACTTCAAGTCTTCATCCAATTCTGTTTTTATCAAATCGGAATAAAGTTGAATTTCATATATTGTAATTGAATTTAATATGACATATTTTTTATCCAAATTTCGATTAAAATCGAAACTTGATATGAGCAATTTAGAAATCCATTTTTGTACCGGAAGCACCGTTTTAGATTAATGTTTTCACCCATAAAAGTTACCCGTATGTCACCTTTCCGAATGGGGATGACAAGGGGCTTGAAGGTGAAAGTGGTTTTTGGAATTGTCCCTGATTCGCTGCCTCTTCAATATACCCCCACAAACGTATTAGATATTATTAGTAGTGGCTTTGACCACTGCCGTTTTTATGAATAATGTAGCGTGAGCTTAGCTATTCTTTAAAGTATAGCGTCGTAAGTGTTTGTGATCAATTTTTTCTTATTCCGTCAGACCAGGTCTAATAACTTATAACATTACATTTGAACTTATGAAAAAAGATACCTTTATACACGAGGTGTCTCCGAATGATCAAGCTAAAGACTACAAATTGTAGGGATATTTCTAAAACCACCATCGAATCATTCACAGTTGTAACATTCTATGGGTCAACATTTCAAGTAATTTTCGGCTCATTTTAATTACTAAATCCTTTAATTAAAAAAGATCAAAACAAATAAAAGGTGGTTTGGGGCCTTTGGGAAAATATTACACTTAGTTTCCACTAGTGCTCGTGACGGTGAAAATTTCAACTATTGGAAACCAAGCTAAAGCTGTGACCGCGACACTATTCATACCACGAAAATTCGATTTCAATCTTGATTATATTGTACCCGATTAAAAATAAAGTATATTATTATTTCAATGCCAAGTTGTATTTGTCTTTCAAAAACTAAACAGTAGTACTAACTCTAACCATGGAAATTAATTTTTTAATTTATATTCAATTTAAGTTTTACTTACAATTACCAGTTGAGCGTCGGATTTCCTTGGTAACGTTTAAACTTCAGTTACCAAGATTTCTATCATCAACTAGCTATCATGAAATAAGTGGTTGAGCGCAAATATTCTCTGTTTGTCTTAATACATTCTTCTTTTTATCGTATGCCAATTTTAATTAATTCCAGTATATTTTAAGCATGCTCTTGTTTTAATATATGCAAGCAATTTATAAACCTTCTTACTTAAATTTTATCGAAGAGGAAATTGCATCTAGAAGGTTTTTCTCTAAGCCCATTAGGACGTAAGAATTCGTCTTTTTTCCATTTACGATATACGTTTCACGTTTCAAAACTTTCAATAAAATTGACTAGGTGGTATAAATTATTGAAAATAAATTATGTATGGCATTTACGTTTCTAAGTGATTAATGTTATTAATTTTAGGAATAGAGACTAAGAGATAAGGAAAATAGATAATGAAATTTTATATAAATAAAAAGAGCACATTTTTGTTTGAAACGGGTAACAAAAATACTATTTAGTTTGGAATTTTTCAACTCATCAGCCATAAAAAATGTAGCTAAGGCGATCTACGTGAATAGAATATTTTTCAAAATAAAGGAAATCAATAAATGAAATTATATGCAACACTGGGATATCGTTATTTTGTAATAGATTATATTCGAAAAGTGAACCGATAAATGGCTGGCCTCTTCAGAGTCAATTGTAATTAATCCTCGGCTTTGAAACAATATACTGGTATTTTAAAGACTTGAAATTAAAATGCTGTTATGATTGAAATAAATTTACTTTTTAAATAAATTATTCTAAAGGCATGCTTAATTATTTTCACAGAGCCCTTGAGGTTTTGACAAGCGCTATAAATTTTAAATTCATTTAACGAGTTAGTCGGAGGCTTGATGAAAGACTTTATATTATGGAAATTAAGTTAAAAACAGTCCCAAATCAAAACGATTGGCTTATAATTCTTTCTCCCTACATTAATTTCCACTCTACCTCAGCCACCAAGATATACTATGTATAACAAAATACAACGTGCTACAAATA
This sequence comes from Leiobunum rupestre, assembly GCF_980474605.1. Lineage (NCBI taxonomy): Eukaryota > Metazoa > Arthropoda > Arachnida > Opiliones > Sclerosomatidae > Leiobunum > Leiobunum rupestre. The sequence goes on along the minus strand of NC_143394.1, from coordinate 25,899,057 downwards.
ATAGAATTGAATTAATCTGGTTAGGATAATTAAAAATACATTTAATAATTGGTTTAACCAGAAGTAAATGTACTAAATCTATCCCATGGGATTAATCTTACCGAATTTGATCCCATAGGAGAACACGATTTGTACGCGGAATACCAAGACTTTAACTCTTGGGATTAAATTTTCCTTGGGTATTTTGGATTAAAATTTTACTTAAGGGTAAATCGTTTTAGTGCTTGATATTTACCTCCATAAAAGTCACGCGAAATGTTCTAAATGAACAGTTTCGGATATTCCCCATGGCGATCGAACAGATAAACTACAAATTATAGAAAAATTAAACTTACTTGTTAGTGTAATAAACCATATATTAATTCCATTATATACTCAAACGTCTAGGCATAAATAGTAAACACTACTAAGACTTTATAGTTTGCATAAACATTGTATTAAAAATATCTGGAAAGCTTTTATAGTTAATTCGGTCTTTTCAACTCAAATATCGAAACGTTTTCCTAATATCCTTTTACATAAAGAATTAATTTAAACCGTGAAGAATCGGTCTTTGTACTTTTGTAGTTATTATATAATATACAGGTTGTTAACTAAAAACGATACAGAGCCAATTACTCAAAATGTGTTTTATGTAAGAATTTGAAATTTTCAGGTTACATCGAGGGTGGAGGGGGACAAATGAAAATGAAAATTTCAATGACCTTGAACCAGGTCTTCAAGGTCATTCAAATTTTATCTCAAGAACCGTTAGGATTAGAAGAATAGTTTCAATTAGAAATGTGTTCTAGGTTTAATTTTAAGTCTAATCAGCTTTGACCCGATCTAATTTCACCAATGGGAAGCCGAGAAATATTAGACCGAAAACCATAAGGTCGTGTGTGGTATTCTAATCAAGACACGACATTTAAGGGCTTATAAATCGAAAGCTACCAGATCTAATGCATCAAAATTGTCGTGACACTCTAAACTGAGTGGGGGAGTTTGAAATTTATAACTTATGATGACCTTGAAACATTAATTCAAGGTCATTTAAAATTTATCTCGAGAACCATTAGGATTAGGAGAATGGTTCCAATTAGAAAAATGCCCTGCAAGGTTTTTGAAGTCAAATTACCTTTTAAACGAGGTAAATAAACCAATAAAACTCCAAAATGAACGTTTATTAATTGATTTAAGACGTACCAAGTATTTTTATTAACCTTTTCTTAGTTTAAATGTTTTAAACACCCAAGAAACTAAAGAAGTAATTGAAATAAATTGAATGACCTTGAACTAATATTTCAAGGTCATCATAAGTTACAAATTACGAACTCGTTTAGAGTGTCACGACAATTTTGATCCATTAGATCTGGTAGTTTTCGATTTATAAGCCCTTAAATGTCGGGTCTTTATTTCAATACCACAAACGACCTTATGGTTTTTGGTCTAACATTTCTCGGCTTCCCAATGGTCAAATTAGATCGGGTCAAAGTTATTTAGACTTAAAATTAAACGTAGAACACAGTTCTAATTGGAACCATTCTTCTAATCCTAATGGTTCTCGAGATAAAATTTGAATGACCTTGAAGACCTGGTTCAAGGTCATTGAAAATTTCATTGACATTTGTCCCCCTTCGCCCTCTATGTAACCTGAAAATTTAAAATTCTTACATAAAACGCATTTTGAGTAATTAGCTCTGTATTGTTTTTTAGTTAACACCCTGTATATAATTATTATCAGAGGCGGATTTATGCATGGTCTTTACGGGCTGCATCCAAGGTCCCCGTTCAATCAAAAGCTCATCGCGATCAAAAATAAAACTATTTAAATTAAAAATTTAAGAAAAATTAAATTTTCCATTTACCCTGCAAAATGCCTACCAAACTTGGATTAATTGGATAGGCCCACAATTTAATGGTCCCTCCCTGATTATTATTCCCGAATTTTATCATTTTAAAAAGAACAATCCATAAAATTAGAATCTCAAAAAGACGAACCGAATATTTTCCAAAACCTCGTCTTAAATTGTCATTTTTTATAAAGCAAGGACAATAATTTTATTAATTGAGCCCTAATTTTTTAATTACATACATACAAAACAAATTTTCAAATACAGGTAAAATTTACTTACTTTTGTAATTATTTTAATGAAAAATTTTACAAATTACGTTTAAAATTGTTCATGTTTCATAAATAAATTTACTAAATATGAATGTGAAATAATAGAAAGAACCGAAAGGATTCTTTGTTTGATAGTTTTTTCTTAGTGCAGGGTCTTCTTAAACCGAAGTTTCGCCAATATTGGTGGTGTAACAGTTATTGAGTTCATAACGCATTGCGTTCTTCTATATTTGTATTGATTTCTTTCCGTGAGGAAATCAACCCAGTCATTCAATCAACATATCTCAATTTCTTTCGTTCAATTTCTATAAATATTTAAAGTGTCATACAAAATCATTTCTAGATAATGATAGTAGGATGTTTTACTTGAATATTAAATGTTGATATAAATATATTTTCTATATAAAAACGTGACGAAGAAAAAATACGAAAGTTTTTTGACGAAAACGTAAGTTCGAGGGCCTAAAAGCTAAAATACTTGCTTTTTCAACAAGTTTAATTTCCACCACGCAACCTTCGGTTCTTTTTACTTAATCGCGTTTTTTTAAAGTTATCTATCCAGTTCAGTGGTCGTTCTTGTCTTTTCATCTTTGGCTGTCTACTCCGACAGTCCGTGTTCAACGAATGTTTATTCTCGAAAGCATGTGGAGTGGGTATTTATTAATATCGAGCAAGATAAATTTAAAGAAATGGGCAGGTATGTTTGCCGATCGATTTATCTGCCCATTTTCTTCAAGTTTATATCGTGAATCACGGAAGACATTTTGAGTCATTTAATGTGACTCAATGCTTCCTCTAATCAAGACTTACGATACCACTGTCATTCGATAGAATGTAGACTAACTGAGAACGATTAAAAAGAAAAACGAAAATTAAGAATATTAAGATTATGAAGCCCTTCCATTCCCAATGATTGGGCATTTTCAATTCGAATGGACATTGTGATTGAGGGACTGGAGGTAGAAACACGTGAAACCAGTCTATTGCATTACTTTGGTTACTTTCCCATATTAAAATGAAGGATATAGACGGATCTGTCTTGTACTGACCTACAAACCATAATTGTAGGTTCCCAAGACGAGAGAAGATTGCACCATTATTAGTCATAGACATCAACATCCGAGCACCAAAGGAAGGTGGAAGTTCCAAGTCAATCTTATGCCGCATGTACAAATACACAAAACCTTATCGTGATCAAATCATTATGGCACTATATTATCTATTACATTTCTGAGAAAAATGTGAACACTTCTTTGAATGACGATCAATAAGATTTCAATATTCAATTTCAGATTTTTCAGAGTAAATGAGGTGGGAAATTGGACACACCTACTATGAGTTTTGGCAAAATGAATAATTATTATGTTCTTTAACACAAAAAAGTGAAAGTTAATAAAACTCACCTATGGACCATAATGCAGTTAAGTTACGCGAAAGGTAGAAAATTCCATAATAAAAAGGGGATGCACAAAAAAACTAAACCCTAACCAATTAAAAATAATGATAGAACTTACGAAATACTCGGACCAATAGGTCTTCGAGTCAAAAACAAATATAAATGGAATTATAATAAGCAGCTATGATAACTGGCGGGTAACAAGGAGTGGTGGTGACCGTGAGAGTCAATGGCGGTAATGGTGACATGCTCTTTTTGCAGTACATATTAGACACCTTGGTGGGGTTTTAATTGGCAAGTTGTTTATTTATTAACAAGTGGAAATGAGATTTTTAAGAATAAAACCTTGATGAATCCAGTATGATTAATTTTTACTACCGAAAAGTGGCGAATTAAATATAACTACATACATTACAACAAGGAAACTAAACGCAATAATGTATACCAAATTCTTTTATCTTTCCTGAACGTTCCACGAGTTCTCATACAAGGAAACTGACGTTAATTAATAAACATTCAGAGTGCCCTATACGTGAGCAGTCCATTGCAACTTATAGTGAAATTCTTCACCAATTATAGCATGGCGGTCGCTATTTAGCAGACATCTTTTACGCTCGGGCTTCCGTTGAATTCCAACGTTCAGATATTTATATCAAAAGTCAAAATTTAGGCCAGAGATTCCAACAGTAGACCGGTTTCGTCTTTTTCGGGCTCATCAGTACTGTGTAGGAACTCTGGCTATCCTCGGAAATCTGCCGATATCAGTAAAACTAATAAACATTCAGAGTGCCCTATATGTGAGCGTTAATTAAATTCCCCTTGTCATCAATTTTTATTAAAAGTGTTCTAAAATCAACTGCAATTTATTAAGAACTTGCTGTCCATTTCATCCAAATTATATTTAAGCCAAACTCATTTCAAAACAATTGTTGCCTCAAAATTCTTCATCCTATTCAATAATATACATTTAATTCGAGTTGGTACTGACACGAAAACTAAACCAAGAATATCTTTGATTTCCAAGACGTTAATTGCTTTATCTAAATTTTAAATTTAAAAGTATTTCTACCATAAAACATAATGGACCCACGACACTAGATGAAATATGTTGCCGAGTTTCCAATAATAATAATTATTTTACCGGCTCTCTTTCTTCTCGCGATATATTTCAGTCATCACTTTAAACTTAAGAAATGAAATTTTCCACGAACTTTGAACCTGCATTTAATTAGTTTTCTAACCCCCAGCTTCAGAATGGTGCCTGAAAACCCTGATGGGCGCGCTCTTCTCGTTTTGAGCGAAATTGACGGGTAAAATTTTTTTTTAAAAGAGCACAAAACGGATATGAGAGGAGCGAAAATTTATCTGCTCAAAATAAAGAGCGAAAACAAAACCGCTCAAAAATAGCAAAAAGAGATGAGCGAAAATTTTACAGTTGAAAAAGTAGCTAAAGCGAGGAGTAAAAATTTTTCATCGAAAAAAGCGGATTTTTAACAAAATTGCGTATTATTTCCCGAACCTTTTACCTTTCCTCCATAAAACGGAAATACACTAGATTATTGTACAATAGTGGTATTTTAAAACTATTTTTTAACTACTGTGTCTTTGAAAACTTTCCCTTGATTTTTGAATTGCCCTATTTTTGTTAATAAATATAAGAAATACAGTGTCATAAGTAACTTAAGAAACATAAGTATAACACTGAACGTGTTTGGATAATGATAGTGCTTGTGTAATCGGGAGTTTCGGTTAGTTATCCTAGGCGTTGATATATCTGGTGGAAGAAATTACGTGCTTCTATATTTTCTAAATTTATCTCCATATCTTGTTAACTATAGGCCACTAGAATTTTCACTCAATATAATTAGGTGGCCAAGTTCGTTATCTCGATGTGAGAAAATTGTTTGTTAATGCCTTAAGGTGAAATCCGGCAAATAACAGAAAATTGTATAAGGAAAACCTTTCGGATACTTTCAGACCAAGGTTATACGATGTGAACCTAAATTAAAAAAATGTTAATTATTAACGTATCTAGATTCAGAAAGCCTTTCGTTTCATTTCTACCTTTACCCTATCCTGTTTAGCAATTTGATTTTTATTTTAATATAATTTAGGAGTTGACTTTTATTTTCTGTTTAGTTTAAAACAAGCTATAAGAGGTGATAGAATGGCAAACGTGGTCTCTATTTGACATATTTCTTAAAATGCGTATCAAGTCACTAAAGATCATCATTGCTTAAAGGCAGACAAAGTAAGTCGTAATAACATAAATTTTCTGGGAAATATAATTACCCAATTTAATATTAAAGAATTGTCAGTTCAGTTTTTAATTTCAAAGATAATATAGAGAAGCCTAAAAGACCAATCATTTTTAAATTATCAGTTGGCCATTCGTGACAGCTTGAACAAATCTAATTTATACATTTATTATTGGAGATGGAATCAGGTATTTCATACACCTTACAATTATCGGCAAAAATAAACAATTAACATTTAATTTTTGTGGTTAAATAATTCGCGGCAGGCTCACAAGGAAAGTGGAAGCAAATGAAAACAGTGATAAATAATGAGACGCTTTTAGTTTTTTAAATATAAATTATTTAAAAATAAATAAATTATTTTATAAAAATATATTATTGAATTATTTTAAAACGAAAGGTATAAATCGCAATCAAGACCTAAATAATACAAATAGTATTTTAACAAGATAAAAGTCCCAATATATTGTAAAAATTCCACTTTATAAAAAAGCAGCTTCTCAAAGGACTGCAGAATTCCTAGGGCCTAAGATGTACAATAATTTGAATACAATATAAAGCCATTTAAAGATTTTTATAAAAAAAATTTATCTTATTTTTAAGTCACCAGAATGTTATAATATTATTAAAAACCTAATATAAAACTTTTATTTTACCCTCTTGATTTAAATTATTATATGTTTATCCTATGATAAAATACGCGAAAAAGTAGATTAGTCCATAATTAAAAGGGATAATATATCTAAATCCTAAACAAATTTGAAGAAATTAAAAAACTTACTAATAACTCGTACCGATAGGTCTTCGAGCGAATCTCGGATCAAATAGATCTTCGAGTAATAAACTACATAAAAATTAAATAAAATAGCCAGAAATTCCAAAGGTAGACCGGTTTCGTTCTATTTGGAACTCATCAGTACCGTGCGGGAAATCTGGCTGGCGACTGTTATATCGAAAAGAGAAACTAAGCCTAAACATTAAAAATTTCAAAACGCGTTGCATAGCAACGGAAAGCCGAAAAGGGGGGAGTGAGGTGGAGAATAGTAATATGTTTATCCTATCAATCACGGTAACTCACAAGAAATTTCTTTTTTTTTTGTTAAGAACTAATGAACTCGCCCGTCCTAAATACGCTTAGCTAGAATGGGTCACATGCGATATTCAGTTAAATTATTGTAATTTATTATATTGTATGCTATAACATTAATAAAATAATATGAGCAAAAGGTTTTTGTTTTTATAGAGACAAAGTTTAAAATTTACCTATTGTTTGTTTTTGGCGATCTTTCTGAATTGATTTTAGATATTGTAATTTTTCTTAAACTATATTTATATCAAATTTAACTATTTAAATATATTTAACTTATTAAAAAAATTAGTAATCAACAAATTTCACATTAAACCCCAAAAGGGCATGCCTTATTTTATCGTAACTATACTGCGGTAACTAATCAATCAAAGTCAATTTAAGAATAAATGTATCGTTCATTTATATTTATTTGTATAATTATCAGATTTAACCTTAAAATAAATTTAAACGAGAAAAAGCCACTAACGATCATTGAATTATGAATAAAGTAAAGCAATGGTAATATGCCTTCGAAGCGGTTACAAAATTAAGACTCTTTATTTTTGTAATTACCTCGAAGGCATATTCTATCAAAGTACTACGTTTTTTTTTCTTATTAACAGTCCTATTACCATTGTTTTACTTTATTCTTATAAAAATTGTTTTGTAATAATTTAATGGTTCAAGAGTAAATCTAAGAAAAATGATACGTTAAATTTGATTTGAGTTTGAAAAACTTCATTTCGACAGTTACCATTTTACGTGATAAATTTATTTTATAATCCGTTACTCATAAAAACACATTTTTTATTCCAACAGAAACTTGAAGACCTAGTTTTATAAATTAATATTACAAGAACATGACAGCTTACAATAAGCTACAAAATGGGAAACACCAAAGAATTGAACCTGAGAAGGAGAAAGTAATACGCTTCCAATGGACAAACATTTTCCTTCTACTATTTCTTCACCTTTTAGCAATTTATGGTTTATTTTTCTTGCTATATTTGAAATATGAAACATGGGTATTTGGTAAGTGTCAATGCCGTTATTAAAAAAGGTCTAAACTTAAATAGCAATAACTTCTGAGCACGCTAAATTCATGGTTTTTAAGTTTAAAAATATTCGTACGTAGCTTAAAATTGAGAATCAGACAGTTGACATCTATTGGAAAATTAAAAATTATTTCTCCAATTTAATTTTTAATTGGATTAATAAGAATCTTTTGGCTAAAAAAACTTGACGGAATAACAAAATATATTGTTGTAACTGGCGGATTGATTTGGAGGGGTCCGGTTTGTACTTACTCTGGAATAAATGGTACTAATTAGTGTTGATGACAAAACATGTTACCTAAGACGCGGAGTAGTGATTGTTTTCTTTAAGATGAAAATTAGTGTTTATTAATGTTGGAGATGCTGATTGTGACACGTTCGAGCGGAATTTTCTTACTAATACATGATCTGGTACATGATACCGTCGAGTAACTTATACCGTTATGTACTTTGGATACTTGTTCTGTTTTGAAACACCAGAAGATATTTGTACAGGGTCTGGTACATGATACCGTTTGGTTCGTGATATCATTGAGAACTCGGGATACTCCTTTTACCTTTGGGAACGCCTAATGGTATGTATTCTGCCGGTTCTTGAACTTTTGAGGACACAATAGTAGTAGAAATAACATCAGACGTTTACCAGAGTTTCCGTGTCATCAGGTGTTTTTCTGAAAAGAACACGTGCCGTCCCGTGTCCCAACACTAACGAGTACTATTTCATGTTTTCAACAGTAGCTTATAACATTTAGTGTCGTTGACACTAACACGTGTTATCTTCATTTCAAACACAATTATAAGTAGCCTGCCTAATCCGAGCACTGCGAAGGTTATACTTCCTAATCGTCAGTTAGTTTTATTCAGGGTCAGGAATATAATTACATTTTTTCTACTTATTCACTCAATTTCCTTTGAATTTAAATTTTTATTATGTTATTGGGGGAAATGCAACTTTTCTGATAATATGTGTGGACAGATTTTACGTATAGTAGATATAGAGTCAGAAACTGAGTGCCTTGATGACTGAACAATATAACCTGAAACATAAGAAATAACGTGTAATGTCGGAAGATCAGTAACTGCTTCTCTTATATTCTTAGGCTATGTGCTTATAGTATGAAGTCCAAAATGTAAATGGTTTTAATTAAATGGCCGTAAGAGCTCTTGCATTTTAGTCGCTTTCCGCTTATTAACAAAGCTATACTATATGCTCATGCATTGGCAGTTAGACCTGAGAAATAGTCTGAAATTTGAGTAGTTATTCAATATCTCTAACAAGGTCTATAAATACTACGTTAGTAGATACTTTACATTGAAAAAAATGCACTTACTCTCTGTAAGAGCGCTTAAGCCACATTCACACGTAACCTCGAATTCATTTGGAGTCGTTTCGGTCTCGCAGCGGTTCGTAGCGTTTCAAAAAAGCTTTGCTCAAACGTTCAAGTTCAAGTGCTTTTTGATAAAAATATAGTCCGACAGTTACGAGTACGTCTGCACGTGAGTCTGAGTTCCGAATTTAAGCATCGTAATTAGAGATGGATGTACCCAAAAGAAATCAGGTTTATTATTTTAAGATAAAAAACATTTTAAGATTGTTACTTCTAGACTAAAATATTTATAAATAAATAAATGCGCGATTGTTGGTTTTCTTAAAGAAGCCAAACTGGTCGGCGAAACACTTCAGCCGAAACAACTCTTGAACGCGCAAAGTGACAGTTCACACGCTATGAACCAGACGTTGCCAGAACGCTTGCAACGTTTCCAAGTGTACGTGTGAACGAGGTTTAAGATAAAATTTAGTCAGTGGTGGTCTTGAAAATGTTTCTGAGCCCACCAAGGTGTTCGTGATGAGGGAGGAAAATAATACATATGAAGAATCATTGTGATTTTAAAAAATTCAAGGAACTATTTGAATGCACAAGTTTACGTTCCCGAAATTTGACTTGGGTATAGTACTAACAAAACCAATAGAAAAGCATACGAGCAATACCATGTAAATCCAGAAAGCTAGTCTTAAACGGAAAAAACCAAGGTTGTAGCCACAAAGCGATACCCGAACTTTATTTTATTCTTACATATTCGTGTTCTTTATATCTATTAAAGATTAAATTACGAGATGAATAAGAAAATCGCCCAAAATTCTTAACATTTGAACTCGTAGCTTTTAATTTCATATTGTAACGTTTAAACAAAATTTCGAACCACACTTTTGCTGGGGATGAATGAAAGGAGGTGGTAGTGTTTTAGCTTCGGATAGCTTTTGGGTTAGGCGAAAATTACCACCTATTGTTGTGACACAATGAGGTACGTGATTATATATATTTCTTTAGGATGTTTAAAGTTAAAACTTTGTGATATGTCACATTTTCAAAGAGTTTTATTTTACTATAAATCGATTCAAGCAACCCAGATATTAATTGTCGACAGACCGACCTGTACATAAGATTATTAACCCGGATATTGTTATAAAGAAGTTAAAAGACGTTGATTGCGGGCCAGGAAACACGTTTGTTCAATAATAAACCAAATATTTAACATTTCTAGTATTGGGTTTTGGCTACATGTCCGCTCTGGGAGTTACCGCAGGTGCCCATAGATTATGGTGTCACAGAACTTACAAAGCTCGTCTGCCGCTAAGGATATTTCTGGTCATTTGCAATCTCACAGCTATACAGGTAAACAACCACTATTCTAGCTCAATAATAATAATATACAACGCGTAGAAGTTTAATTTCCATTTATTTTTTTTAATTGGTAGGCCCGTTCTTAGGGACCCTATTTTGCCAATTTAAAGTGGGGGGTGCAAAGAGTAAGATTGTAGTATTTGGTGGTTGGTCTCTAATGGCGTGCAAAACGTGAACCAAATTCACTCTTCGCTTAGGGGCCTCAAGTAGAATGATAAAAAGCTGCTTTCCAGAAATTCGTCAGCCGTTGTAATATTTCAGAGAGGGTGAAACTTGAATACACTCAATGAATGAAATTAATTAAATTAATTGAATGAATGAAGTTAAGGAAATTAAACGAATGAAATGAATGAAATAAAACCAATGAAATGACGTGATAAATGTGCATATCAACAGTACAGATATACCTTCAAGCATGTGTAACATAATCGCTCATAAATATGCCACTAGCTCTATATCTTCACTAACGGTTTGTTTCACCTAGGAGCAACAAACACAACACCCCACGCAAGGAGAACGCGAGGGGCTAACCACTCTTAGAAAGTCTGTACACCGGATTACGCTTAGATTAGCACTACCAAAGGCATGGATTTCAAAGATTACGCATAATCCCATTTGTGCAGTCAAAGGTACGGCTCCGTACACCGATTACTCGGAGTAATCAGCCCCTCGGGAGAACGCAACCCCTCAAAAGTCGTGGATTTTCTTGTGTACCTTTTTCATTGGCTAAACGCTTTAGCGCCTGCTGCCGTAAGAAGGGGAAAATTTGGAAATTGTCTTCCCCCGCCCGTAAAACGTTCAGCGTAAAGGCTCGTGACGCTCGTCCAATGAAATTCGTACACAACCCTTCGTTAGCGTGTTTAAAGGCTAGCTGCGTTCTCCTTGTGTTTGTTGCATCTAGGTTTCACAGATATTGCGTCATCCGTACCCTACGTATTATTTTATGTCATATTTAACGTCATAGAATCTCAAATTCCGATAATGCCGTCGCGCAACTAGCTCTACGTCTGATAAACGGACGGCCGTTATTTTAGTAAACAAGCCGGTTTGAACAACCAAGGCTTAGGAGTTAAAATGAACTACATTATACTCTCAAGAGCTGTTAATGCAATTTATATGCAAATTAATGAAGTTTTCGGAGATTCAGGTTCTAAAATAAATTCGCATTGTCAAATAAAAGAAGCAGGGTTTTGGAAGAAAATAATTGAAATTAATGTTGACCTTTTCTGGGACATGTACAAGGTTGGACTCGTTGGAGTCTTTGCAGATTCTTTTAAGCCTAGGCCTAACTCTTCTAGGTTGGTATGGGATTAATAACGCTGGTGGAATATCCCACTTCGACGACTTGTTCAATTTTCGGAAAGCGATCACTGAACCCTATTGGTCATTTTCCCCAACCTTTTCTTTTTCTAAACTTCCCATTTAACTTCATCGAGCGAGTTTATGAATTTCAATAAAGCTACATTGGACTGACTAAAATTCCGACACAAAAATTCCTACTCAATTTAGAGGTTTTCCATTGGCTTAGTAGGCAATAGTGCGACTCCCAAAATTACTATGATTAATAATAAGGTTAAAATCTAACGTAGTCCACCTTTTTACTGGTTCATGGTGAAACAAACCGTTAGTGAAGATTTTTGAATGAATAAAGGTACAGTGGCATACTTATGAGTAATTATGTTACATATGCATCAAATATATACACAACAATAGTATATTATTTAAAAATTCATAATCACTTCAATAGTCCAATATTTAAACATTCATAAAAACTCGGAACTTGTCATATATTATATACATGTTGACATATCACTTTAAAATATCTTGGTATTTCACTGAATTAGTTAAAAGTCATTTGGAATCTCGTCAAAGGAGATGATATGTTACTTTTAGTAAATGTAATCTTTTGTCTCGTTTTGGTTAAAAGTACAAGAAATTTGAGACAATGAGTTAAATCAGCGATGTTGGAGTTACAAATACTGTTTTTTAGAAATAATAATTCTAGTTTTTTGCAAATTTAAACTTAAATTTAAATTTAAAACATCCTTTTTTCTTAGACTGACATATGGAATTGGTCGCGTGATCATAGAGTTCATCATAAGTTTACTGACACTGACGCAGATCCACATAACTCCAAACGTGGGTTCTTCTTTTCCCATATGGGCTGGCTCTTCGTTAACAAACACCCCGACGTCCTCAGCAAAGGAAAGGCGGTTGACATGAGTGACCTGGAAAATGATTCGATAGTCATGTTTCAAAGAAAGTAAGCAAATGATTTGAAAAATAGAACTTTGTTTTTATGGTTTTTACAAATTTGATTTTGATTTTCAAAATAATGCTTCGGGGCAATTTTTAATAGTCGAAAATATTAGAAAATAAGACTAACAATATTTGCAATCTAACACAAAAGCCATTTCGGCAATACTAAATTTAAATATTCGTAACGTTTTTCCATAATAAGGCTCAGTTGACCTTTCTTTATGTATTCGCGAAGTTATAGGTTCACTTAAAGGGTAACTTAAGTGACCAGAGGCAAACTACGTGGCAAGGGATAAGCTAGAACTGTGGCTGGATTTATTTCAATAAAAGTGTACGTCCAAAGTAAACTTCATAGTCATACTCAGTGTCAGATTCTGCCATAGAGTTTTTACCACTCCACTTTTGTTGCCATTTAAGAATGTGGTTAGTTCTTATTATTTCCATGAACAACATACTTTTTTTAATTCATTTCAGGTACTATATTCCCTTGAGTTTCTTGTTTGGGTTGGTAGTTCCAATGACCATACCTGTATATTTCTGGAACGAAGCGCTTCTAGGTTCATTTCTATTAACGTTTGTTCTCCGGTACGTGGTTATTCTTCACGCCACGTGGTCCGTCAATAGCTTGGCTCATATCTGGGGAGACCGTCCCTACGACCAGACCATCAGCCCTAGAGAGAATAAGTTTGTGTCTTTCTTCACATTCGGTGAAGGTTTCCATAATTACCACCACGCTTTTCCGTGGGATTATTCGACTAGCGAATGGGGAATGAAAATGAACGGCACAACCGTATTTATAAATCTCATGTCTTACCTTGGACTTGCTTACGATCTTAAATCCGCAAGCAAGGAAATGATAGACAACCGTTTAAAGCTAACTGGCAACCAACACTAAAATGGTACGCACTATTATAAACATCTACTAAATCATTTCTAATTGTTGTAACCTTGTACATAATGGAAATAAATAGTAGATATTTAAAAAATATTTTATAAAGTATTGGATGAAAATTTATTTATTTTAAATACACTACCTCTGTGAGTAGGAAAATATTGAGTGTTACCGCGTTGAGTTCTTTGAATCAATAGAAATCTGGTATATGACTTTTTCCAAGTATACCAAGACTGAACTGCCCCAAAACTGAAATGAACTCAATACCCGACATAAATATCGAATAAAATGTTTCAGGAATTCATCTCTTGCAAATCTATTTGTGCTTAAATTTAATTAAAAATAAACAATTTACGATGTCGCTACCTATGTAGTCCACTAACGTTAGTCGAAACATTGGCCCAAGCTCCGGAAAAATTACATCCCCACGTATTTAATAATGCATCATTATTTTGTAGGAACACTTTTTGGTGGGAAGTAGCGTCCGAAAAGTGTGACAATAATATTGATCATCGTATTGAATTTGAAGGTCTAATTTCTATGATGCGCGTTTCAGGTATAACATTAAACCTGAGATTGTGCAATAAGAATTTCTCGTATGATTATTTTTAATATTCCTTTTTGTAGGGAATCGATAGAGACCTCTAACTGTATAATAGGTATCATACCTCTAAATTCAATAAGAATGTAGATATTAAAGAAAATCCATACTTGAGCCAATATTTTCCGCCAAAAACAATTTTCGGGTAAAAGCAAATGGTGAGGACTTTTGAGACCTTAATGACTAAATAAAGGTGCATACAAATATTCAACCCGATAGCCATTTCTCTGAAGTAAATCCTAAAGTTACTGGGCTAATCGTGCAAAACTGATCTCAGCATTAAAAATTAAGATGAATTTAAATAGTATAGAACGAATATTACGCTCTACGTTTTATCAGTAACCTTTAAATTTTACTCACAATAGAACGACAGAGAAACCAAACAAGTCGGTCGCAACCACAAGTCTGAGTATCTTTTGATTCGCCTTATTTACATATTTTTTTTAATTTTTAGTAATAGTTTTTTGCTGTTTCAATAGAAGTTCTTTAAAATTAAAACTCAAGTGACAATTTTATATGGAGCTCTTATACGTAGAACTATATTGTCATCAACTCGACTCGCAACATTTAAAAATAGGTGGCTGAATTGTTACTCTTAATACTCTGATATTATGTAAACAAATTGATTGAGGTTCCACGAAATAAGCTACACAACTTTCCTTAAACTATTTAAACCCTAATTTTATTCTAATAATAACTATATTTAAAATAAAAATTATTCCATTATCGATTATCTTCTGAGCTACTCTTTTTTCGTATTTTAAGATAGCTCGCATTTTATCAGGTTTATTGAAATTCAATTGCCGGTATGGCTAGAAGCCATTCGTTCGTTTGCAACTCAAAACCTCCGTGAATGGAATTTTAAAGGTCTATATACAGTTGATATTACAGATCGTTGTATATGGCCAAATATATAGTTATAATTATTCTGGTGGGAACATTTTTAAAAGATGGGTAATTATTTACCAAGGAAAATATGCATGATATCCTTAAAATGGTCAGCTTTATATTATTTTTTTTATTACCTTCGATCTTTATTTTTAATTCCTGAATTTTTAACTACTTATTTGGAAGTAAGAAAATTCGATCATAAAAATTTACACATTCGGCAAAATTGAACTACAGCGGCCTCATCTATTTTTTGGCGGAAAATGTAGCACTTGACGCGTAGATTACGAAAAGATTTTTTTGGGCCCCAAATGATAATTTTTTTAAAAACTTAATTTTAAAAAAGTAGTAATTTAAGGGGATTAGCGTTTTTTGTTTTTTTTTTGGCGGAGAATGTAGCACTTGACGCGTAGATTACGAAGTTATTTTTTTTGGGCCACAAATGATAGTTTTTTAGTTAACTTAATTTTAAAAAAGTGGTAATTTTAGGGGATAAGTAATGTTTTTCTTAAAAATTGTTCCGTCGTGTATCCACCGACACCACTTTTTAGGCGCGCACCAGCCCCATTCTGAGCATTGACGGTGGGCCATCTGTAATCGTACCTAGTGGCATCGTAATTATTGAAATCGTATCAACTTAAAAAGTAACAAAAATGAGAACAGGTTTGAAGCATACTTTAAATTTCCCCGTATTGGTGCCTGACGGCGACGCGCACTCACTTCGCTCAAGCGCTCGGGGCGCGCGGCGCCTCCCCAACCCCATAATAAAAAAGCGATGGGCCATCTATAACGCGACCTAGAGTACAGTACCAAGCCTTACGCATCCAGTATTTAATTTTAAATTATCAACAACAACCAAAAACGTGAAAAATCCCAAAAAAGTGCAAGCTTTTCAATTAAATTAAAACTTGAAATAAGCGTTTGTGGCCCAAAAATACAAAACACCTAGAAAATGAACAAAAACTTTAATTGATTTTATAAACTACCGGAATATCACGTGGAAATTATTAGGATACCGAAACTGTGGTGTCGACGAACACACGACGGTAATAAATACAACGAAACACGTGCAAATGCACAAATATTTTAAATTTTTTAAATTAAATAAAAAAATTAAATAATCATTTGCTGACAAAATAAAAAATACCCTCGGCACCTACGTGACAAGGTCTATCAGGCGCAATCAAAAT